>NC_056741.1:1976842120-1977142120 GCF_019279795.1 Protopterus annectens | reverse complement strand
AACATTCAAAAATGTGTACGTTGATTGTTCAGCCCAATCAATGTGCCCGTTGTAATTCGAGTATATACCAGTAGAAAAAAGTCCAGTTGCCCAGATTTTCTTCTGTTAATATATGCTAAGGCTTTCCAGCTTTCTTGAGCTAAGAGGTTGAGAGGTACATACGGAGGGCAGAGAAAATACAAGGAAAATCGGGTACATTATGCAAAACTAAAGAAATGTACCCGATTTTCCTTGTATTTCTGCCCCCGTCTCTGTTGTACCTCTCAACTGTTCGGATTTCAAACCTTTTTTTTTTTTTTTTAAGAAAAAAGCAATAGATTTTCCTTTCTCTGTTGCTTGCTTTCCAAAGTACTGATGCACTCCATAAGTGTGGGAATGCAAGTCCCATACGCATGCACGGCACATCAAGAAAGCAGCAAGATATGGAAACAGCATGGAAGAACACCACGGCACTGTTATACAAGACTTTATTTAAGAAAAGTAAGTAATTTCTTTCTTAAATAATGTCATTGTATAATAGCAATAACTGATTCCTGGGTGTGATATATTGAAGATTTACCCATGGTTGCCTTTGTTTAATCACGCAGGGTTCACCATCATGATTAAACCACACCAACCATGGGTAGATCTTCAGTATGCCACACCCAGTCGTCTGTGATTGCTGTAATATCTCATACCTCAGATATTTATTAATGATTGAGCAGTTTTTAGTCCTGAGTAGTTGTCCTTGCTTCCGACTGTTTGGTATCCTTTTACAAATTCTTTCTGTTACTTATCCTATTAGATGTGCAGCAATGAAAGGAGATGTACCGTGAAGTTGTTGTGATACGAGTTTTAGAGCTTTGAACCGTGTTTCAGAAATGATATATACATCAGTATCTAGCAGCATTTAACAAAGCCAGCTACATCTTGTTTTAATTTTTTTTTTTTTTTGGGGGGGGGGGGGGTCTTGCTTATTTTTCAGATTGTTTACTTGGATTTCAGAGATCTTAAAAAAAGATACCCATGCGGATGGAAAATTCACCAGTATTTCTACTTCTTGGGGACAGCTGTAAATCAAATCAGATGCAAACCTCTCTGGCTGGTTGTTTTTTTTGAGTATAAGAGCACCAAATCCTGCATGCAAGTCTTTAGCCATTGATTTTTGTCTTGAAGTACAGGTGCCATCCAAGGTGGTAGAACAATTTAATTAAGCAGGTTTTTTCCCAAGTTTACTGGGTTCCAACAATCCCATCATGTTCATTTTGCATATCGAAGAAGTAGTACATTCTTAGAAAGTTCACGGCGAAATGAAAAAGAATGATGTCATAACTATCTTTAATCCTTTTTAACCTAGTTGCTATCCCTTATTTTGGCCCCATGTAGACATGACACTGTTTTGAACTCCTTGTAAAGTCCACTAAGGCATGTTTTATCATTTCCCTACAAATCAAAGTTTTGTTTTGTTGAGTTCATCTCTGCACAGCTGAACTCCCCGATCAGTTTTCCATAGGAAATTTCCTATGGAATATACAAGTTCTGAATGGTGCAAAAAAAAAATTACATTTACTGCTTTCCTTGTGTTGAATTCCCATCCAGGTGTGGTCAACAAGTTGGTTTCTCATGGAGTTATAACTTGACATATTGTAATTGAACTCTATTTTATACACAATGGAATCTCCAGTTACTGGGATATTTTACAGTTTTCCAGGTCACAATGTCTGCATTATAGAATTTAGATTCTGGTTTGGTCCAACTTTAACACCTGGTATTTTATTACGGACTCACTCAGCTTCCATGGTACAGTGAAATTATACTTATAGTAATTTATTCTGCCCTGTTCCCTACTGATACTAGCTCTTACTCAGGGTAGTATTTCTAGAATAGGTCTAATGCACTCTGATCTGTGATATAACAAAGTTAAAAGGATAAAATTTACGCATACATTAGTGTATGCTGTATTTTGTATAGTGTTATATAAAAGGTGAACATTCTTTATTGTTCAATACCTGAAAGCAGCTTATTCACTTTCTAGTGTTGCTAGAATGCCATTAAGCAACAGAAGAGGTGTAATGCACTCTTAATGTGAGGTTCATCAACACATTGAAAAGGAGAAAACGTTTGCCTAGTATACCTGAATCTGTATTTTCTGCGTTATGTAATATAAAAAAAATATTGTTCTTATCCTTTTCCATACTGAAACCCACTTCTGTGCAGTTACACAACAGAGGAGGGTTTGGATTGTGCTTCAACAGCATGCTGAAAAGGATTTAGTCAGTGTAGAATAGTGTTCTGCATAATGGACCAAATTCAGAAAGGTTACTTTGAGGTACGTGTGATACCATACACCTCATAGTAACCTTTCCACAGTCAGAGACTGGCCTACCATGGTGCTTTTTCATGAAGATATGCAGCACCATAGTGGGCCATCTGTGCAGCTGTGCTACATGCTAATGAGGCAGCACAGAGAGGCATATGCTAATGTGCTGTCCCCAGAACTGCCATGTTCTTCCACTGTGGTAATGGTAAGTGCTGAGGAGTTTAGTGGTCATGTATTGTTAAAGGATGTGTGCATGTGAGGGAATGTGTGTGTTAGTGTGTGCTTGCCAAGGAGGTAGCAGTAGGGGAGTTAGATTAGGGGTGTGTGTTTGTGTGCATGTGCATTCAAGTGAATGAGCCAATGTTTTCATGAGTGCCATGGGTGAGCTGTGGTGGCTGGCATACTTCCACACACCCCTTAACAAATGAGCAATGTATACATCATGTTATAATGCCTTAGCAGCACTTAAATATAACAAATCAGGAGGGAGAACACTTGAGCAGCATGCCTAAAGGGCACTTATTTAAAAAAAAGAGAGAAAAAGAGACAACATGGGCTGGGGGAGGGGGTGAACCACCAGACACTAGGGATACTATAAATGGCCATAAAATGATTCAAACCTTTGCATTTCTGCCTACCACAGTGGCTAGTAGTCCTCTGTGCCATCACTGGACACCAGGGATTTAATGTAAATAAATACCCCCCCCAAAAGGTAAATTACAAATGAGATCAAAAATGCTTTGAAACCTGCATCCAGGAAACATGACTTTTAACCCACTGTGCTAACTGATAAGTAGTGTAGCAAGTTTTTTTTTTTCTTTTTACTGTATAATTAGAATCTTGGGCATTATGCAATGCCTGGTACAGTTTGTGAGTTATGAGTGAGAGGGACAGGGCAAATGTAACATAGCTTTCAACTTCGTCGCACAAAAAAATTAAGTAAAGCCACAATCAGTGGTGGGACAAAGATAACACTCAGTCAGATTTTACTTGCGCCTAATGCAAACCTAGGCAGTCTCTAGAATAACAGTTTTTTTGCACCAGCATGCATATACTGAAAGATATGAAGTGTAAAACTCAAATGTCTGGTGTTAATTACAGAGTGTAATCAACCGTTATTTATGAAGGGGAAAAAAAAGAGACACTGGGGACATTTTGACAACACAGGCACAGGTATGTGGTGTTTGTATGTGTGTAGAAAAGTGAATGGAGTGCATTTGCTAATAAAATACAATGCATCAGCTGTGTCGAAAGATTTTACTCTTCTAACATATTCTGGAAGAATCACACCAAGTTCTTGTAAGCAAGTAAAACAGCTTTATTTTACATGCATGGAGATCTGCTACATGATAGTAATATGCCAGCAGTCTGGCTACTTGTACTTTAAGTTCTCCTTATATAGACCCTCCTGCACGTACATACACGTAGCACAGAGGACTTTCATTAAAATTGATAGTTTGATTACTTGTTTTTACCAGCCAGTTCCACAGTTATTCTTGCACCATTAACTTTATCAGCAGTTTAAGATTAACTCCTGCATTCCTCAGTGATCAACATTTTCCAGAACATTTCAGTTTGCACGCAGTGAACATTTTTCTGCTTAACCCTTTAAATACAGAATACAAAATATGTTGACTTCAGTATTTTTCCACATTTTCCTTACAACATTTTGTATACTGTTTATTTTACACAATCCCAGATACGTTGTATACCTTCTCATAATCAGAGAAATATGCTTTTGTAGCATTGGCAGAGATAACCTTCGATATTATCATTTTGATACATGGTATGCAACAGCAGCCAAGCAGCAAAAATATGATTGCACCAACACATACAGCAATTAAAATGTTCATCAACACAGAACCCCAGTTTCCAAACAGATTTTGGAAAAAGTCAGTCAAGGGTTTGGACCAGGTTTAGTCAGTTCAGAAACTTGTTGAATTATTTCAAGATGGCTCTGAATCGCGTGCTCGTTATCAGGAATGAACGAGCAGCACTCCTCGTGTATCAGAGCGCAAGTACCTCCTTTCGCCGCTAGGGTGAAATCGAGCCATACGGTTCTGCAACACTACTGTTCTCATCGCCGTTAATTCGTCCGTCACCAATTCTAGCGCTGAAAATGTCACATTACTCAGAGTCTCTAACAGTTTTGACAGTTTTCTCAGTTCCCAGATGGATTTTACTGTCCCATATGCTGGCAAAATACCAGCCCAAGCAATTACATCATCACCTAGGTCCATATGTGAGAGTCCTTTGCTGCTGACGTGTGCCAAGTCATGGTGATAAATCCATGACGCATCAGTGTTACCAACGGGATTAATAGGTTTATTAAGAGAACGTGCATTTCGTATTTTACCTTGAGGCAACGCATTTGCGTGCCTGATAGCTGGTATCAGATATCCCAAAAAAAACAACTTCCTGACCAGCCATATGGTAACCATTTATATGCTTTCCTACCACAAATAAAATAACAATCATTTGTTTTGATGGTAATATTGGTTGCAAATTCATAACTCCCATTTGGCTTTAGCCCCTTAAATAACAGGCCATATACATACAGCATTTTTTCAACAAAACTAATATCATTTACATTGATGTCTTTTTTATAGCTCCAAACTTGGTCTCACACTGCCCTTCTAGGGTACAATTATGAACTATTGTCAAATTACATTGGCTCAGCCCCACCTTAACTTTCCCAATCTTTTGAAAACACACTGTTCCATTTTGGCCCCAGAAGAGGCAGCCACCTTGTCTCTCAGTGGTACTTCTGTGGTTTCAAACAACAAACTATTCCAAGTATCATTTATTCCCAGAGGGGCTGTCCCTAACATTAAGCCACTGTGTACAGTAGGTATTGCAGTACATACACAACAATTTGAGACATTCATTGAGGATGCATATGCATATTTAATCGCTTGATATGTATTAAAGTTTGGATGCCAGCTGGTGTGTTTGTCTCTTTTGAATGGCTAGCTTCATTAAAAGACAGAAATGTCCAAAACAGAAATATTACAATCACAATAGTTATAAACAATAAAACATTGCAATAGAACCATTTTCTCTTATTCTCATTATTGTCCTTCATGATTGCTGCTGTCTGTTTGTTCCTCAGGGGAACTCAAGTCTTTATTTAACTTAAAATGTTTTATGATTTTGCAGTGCGTTAGGTGGATCCATGAGGACCTTTCTTTAATCCGAACTGCTGTTGGAGTTGCGATTAGCACCTGGTAGGGCCCTCCCATTTGGGGATGCCCAATTCTTGCATTTTATTATTTTGATCCAGACCCACTCGCCGGGTCTGATTTCCGTGATCTTGTCATCTCTTGAACCTGAAAAACAATCATTCGTTAAACAGCTGTTAGTATTGGTCAGCATTTTCCTCATGTACTCAGCTATCTCCTCACCCCTCACGTTCCGCAGGCAACAAGTTTTGCCACTGCGGGACGTAATAAGGTCTCCCATACAACAACTCAAATGGGGTGACTCCTTTTGAGGTGGGAGTTGTGCGGATGGAAAGGAGGGCTAGAGGTAGACAGGTAATCCAAGACTGATGTGTCTCGGCCATGAGTTTTCTCAACTTGCCTTTTAGAATGCCGTTATGGCGTTCCACCAACCCTGCTGACTGTGGGTGGTAGGCACAATGGTGTTTCAATTCAATTTGGAAAACTGTAGACAGTTTCTGTATGATCTGATTGACAAAATGCGTGCCGTTGTCAGAGTAGATGCGTGTAGGAAGTCCAAAGTGCGGGACGATGTGATTGACCAAAATTTTAGCCACTGATTGAGCATCCGGATGTGTCACCGGAAAAGCCTCAACCCACTTAGTAAATGCATCTACTATTACTAACACAAACTTCTTTAGTTGTGCCGGGGTCAATTCGATGAAGTCCATGCATATTGTATGAAAAGGATAGGGGGGTGTTGGAAATGATGCCGGAGCAACTCTGACCCCTCGGGCGTGGTATTTAGGACATACTATGCAGGATAGACAAAACGTTTTGCATATGCAATGAAACCCTTGGTCCAAAAGGTAAGGTGGATAATTCTAACCATAGCTGCAGGGCCCAGATGGGAAGGGCCATGCACAACTAGTGCTGCATACCTAAAAAGATTAGTAGGCAAAACATATTTATTATCCGGTCCCACATAGATTCCTTTGTTCTGCCTAACACCATACCTAGTCCAGCGTTGTTTTTCCTGTACTGTGCTAAGTTCCTGCATGACTTGTAAGGTTTGCAAATCAAATTTATCTGTTGGTTGTAATTCTGTAGGTGTGGTTTCAAGTGAAAAGGTACTGGACATAGCTGCCTCTTTGGCTGCTTTGTCTGCTAGGGCATTACCAAGTGATACCGGGTCCTTAGCACGGGTATGAGCAGCGCATTTACAGATGGCCAAACCCGTGGCGTTGGACGGCTTGTAGTAATTCAAGGATTAGGTCTTTGTGCATAATGTCTTTCCCCGAGGTTGTAACCATCCCCCTATTTTTCCATTGCTGAGCAAACACATGCACCGTAGAGAAGGCATATTGACTATCCGTATAGATAGTGACATTCCTGTCCTCTGAAAGGAGACATGCCCTTGTCACAGCAATCAGTTCCGCTGCTTGAGCGGATAAGTTCCCGGGGAGTGGTCTTGCCTCTATTATCTGAGTTGCAGTAGTAACTGCATACCCTACCTGCGTGGTGCCTGTTTTGCGTGCTGACCCATCTACAAACAGTGTCCAGTCCGCATGTAGTAAGGGTTGATCTTTAAGATCCGGTCTTGGTAGAACTTTAGAATGTATGAGATCTAAGCATACATGCGGAATACCGTCTTCAGCAACAGGTAGCAATGTCGCTGGATTTAAGGTAGTGCATCTCTCAATTGTCATGTGTGGCTGCGATAACAGCGTAGTCATACAAGATAAATGTCTGCTAGGTGACAGAAATGTTAACTTGTCCTGCAGAAGGATGACTGCTACAGAGTGCGGGACTTTTAACGTAAGATCATGGAACAATACCAACGTGGCAGACGCTTGTACCGCCAAAGCGGCTGCAATTACTGCTTGCACACAGTGTGGTAATGCTCGTGCTACTGAGTCTAATTTGCTAGAGTAAAATGCCAATGGTCTTAACTTATCTCCATACATTTGCATTAAAACAGATGTCATAAATCCCTGCTTGCAATCTACAGTCTGTATAAAGGTCTTACTGTAATCTGAAACCCCAATGTTGCTGACCCAGCTATCAGTTGCTTGATCCTAGTAAATGCCTGTACTGCCTTGTCTGTCCAGTGCAGCAAATCTTTTGCCGCCATCGGTATTGCAAAAATTAAGTCTGATAGCGGGTGCACTTCTTCTCCGTAGTTGGCAATCCAACTACGTCAGAAGTTCGTAATGCCTAAAAAGGACATCATTTTTTTTTTGTAGTTGGCATGGGGGCTTGTAAAATAGCATTCTTTCTGCTGTCATCTAATCGCCTGCCCTTCCCAGAGATAGTATAACCCAGGTAACGTACTTCTAATTTACAAAATTGTAACTTAGACTTATTTACCTTATGTCCTTCGTGTGCCAGAAAGTGTAGTAGTCGAATAGTCTCGGACTTACAGAGTTCTTCCGCAGTCGCGCCAGGAGGATATCATCCACGTACAGCAGTAGGTGGCACCCTTGGGCTGGTTGGAACTGAGCCAAATTGGTGGACATCTCTTGTGAGAAGATGGTCGGACTTTCGCAGTATCCCTCGGTAACCTGGTATAGGTATAACGCTTGCCCATAAACGTAAATGCAAACCAAAATCTACTATCTTCCTGCAAGGGAATAGAGAAAAGGCATTACTGATATCAATTACAGAAAAGTAGTTATCCGTTGGAAGGATATCGCTCAGCAGAATAGACGGATCCGGGACTATGGGGCCCGAGGTACCACCGCGGCATTTATTGCCTGTAAGTCTTGTACCATCCTCCATGTCCCATCCGGTTTTACTGGAAATAAGGGCGTATTACGGTGAGTCTGTGCACAGAATTAATACTCCTGCTTTCAAAAGTGCTGTGATTACCGGTAAAATGTCCTCCTCTGCCTTTCTGCTCAAGGGATACTGCCGTTTATGAGGTCTAAATTCTGACTTGGGTGTAATCTTTACCTGTCCTGCCGTTCTAATCAGTCCGATATCGTGCTGACCCTGCGACCATAATGAGTTTGGAATCATCTGCAATTGAGATTCTTCCATGGGGTAAGGAGACATAGTCATAATGTCCCAGGGATTGTATCGGTTTGTCTTCCCTGAGGTGCACGGTCGGTCTGGCTTGTGTAACCCAGTTAAGTTTTTGAACCTGAATGCCCTTACCTGCCAACTGTCCTGGTGTCCATCCTACCCATTCAGTTATTTTCTTACCCACGAGGTACCATGACATTCCTTCACCCTCCGTGACTGAAATATGTGTGGTTAATTCATTCTTATACAGCAGCTGCATATCCCTTGTAAGGCTACATGTGACTGCAGAATTACCTAGTGTGTCCCAAAAAAGGCTATGCAATACTAGTTTGGTGACTTTAAACCTAAGAAATTTCTTTTCGTATTCTAAATCAGGTCCGGCACATCTTCTGTAATACATTGTGCAATGTAATGGATCTGACACCTTCGGATTTGTTATGCCGTATTTGCTTAATGCCAAATTTGTAAGAGCCGTCACTACACTCTGGGGGCCCGTCTCTATCAAATCATTACTATACCAGTAATGTAGATCTCCCTGCCCCTCTAATAGCATTGCACTATTCAGTTCTATTCTCCTTGCCACCATCCCCGTGGAGGTTGGGACGGCTGCTATACCGAACACTTGCATTAAATCTCTTCCTAGTAAATGTACTGGGCAGATTTCTGAAATTATTACTCGGAACAGTATGGTTTGGTTCGTCTCTGGGTCGGTAAACCACAGAGGTTTGGACAATGGCTCTTTGTAAATACGACAATTTGCTGCTTTTACAAGCACATATTCATCTGAGGTAACATCGGATGATATGGCAGTACTTCTGACTAACGTTCGAGAAGCCCCTGAGTCACAAAGAAATTCTATGTCTCGGCCCTCAACTTGCAATGTGATCACTGGTTGGGATTCCAATTGCATAGTTGATGCTAGTGCTGTTAGATTTACCATTTGATATTTCTCATTTTCTGCCATTTCCTGTCCCCACCCATCTTCTTCACTTGTACCTACTTCCCCATTCTCACTTTCTTCTTCTTCCTCATACCCTCCATCTACGTCTTTTTGACCATCATATAGTCATGCGGTACCACCGGAAGCAACCATTGGTTTCTCCGGTCCTCTGCAATCTCTGGCGAAATGTCCTTTCTTACCGCACTTAAAACACTCCCCCCTCTTTTGCCTACCCTCGAAATCCTCAGAATGACTTATGCCTCCCCGTCCTCGTCCTCTTCCCCTGCCACGCCCTCTTCCGCGATTTGCAGAACCTTGAACTAACATTAAAGTTCCATCTTCACTAACTGTAAAAGTCTGGGCTTTTTTTATCTTTTTTTTCCTTCAGGTATTACTCAGCATGTCTAGCATAATCCATAAGGGGCTGTAGACGCACTGTCCTGTGTGTGATCATATGCTTTTGTATAAAGTTACCAATGGCTGTCTTGCAGCCCTTTAGGAATGCATTTTTCAGTTGCTGTTCATAGGGCGAGTCATTTGCCTGATTTTCTGCCTTAATCAACCCACTATGAGCATCAAAACATTGTGTGAGACGATGTAGATAATTGTCTACGGTTTCGTCATCTGATTGAACGCATTGATTAATGCAAGTCCAATCTGCTTTGGGCTTCCAATGTTCTTCTATTTTATCTAGGAGAGTCTTTATTCTGGTTCTACACACTTGAGTTAAACGGCAAGGCTCCCCTTCCTCTGGTAGCAGGGGTCCCAAGTTCCGCAAATAAGGTGCCAATCAGGTCCTAGGATTTGCCTTATTACTTGTTCAAATTCTACAGCGTTTAATCTATAACTCATTCTCATGCCCCCTACGCCTGTATGAATTTACGCATATCTATTTTTGGATGGGGAATCCCTCTACCGCTGGATATCATCACGGGTCCACGGTCGGTAGACCAATATGGTAGGACCCTCGCCTTCTGCGCCTGCTTGAGGATTTGCCACTTCTATCAGTGGGTATTCCTCTCCTTCCTGATCTACCTTCTCCTTAATTTTCCAGTCCCCTTCTCTCCTAATACTTCCGCCATGTAAGTCAAGAGTGTTGGCAGGCTCTCTCTGTAATATAATACGTGGCGTGGGGGACACTCACGAAGCCTGGTATTGCGGTGGGTCCTGGTCGGGGCACCTCAATAACCTGTGCAGGGTCTGGATACTGGATGGGAGGGCCGAGGGATTCTGGTGACTACGACTGACTATGGAAGTTTCATTATCTTCCTTTTGAACAAAGTACACATCTTTTTCACTTGAATTACCACACCCTTTTTTCAAATTTTGTTCCTTATGTTTTTTATTTGCTTCCTCCAGCCATTTCTGTGCCTGGGGAATCCCTACCTTCTTTTGCTTCCTTGTCTTATTTCCTGCCTGTTTGCGCAGTAATCTTACTAGATTTTGACATTCTGACTTATTTAAACATCCACTAAACCCATGATCTTTTTTCCATTTATCTAAATACTTTACATTCTTTGGGTGTAAATCAAACATAAACTTTTCATCTTCAGTTTTGTCGCCTTTGGCAACTGGTTCCTGTTCCCATTTCTCTTACGAGAAACTATTCCTGTTCCTGAGATCTCTTGTATATGGAATCTATTCACATATACTCCTTATACCTTGAGAAAATTAAATTTCTCCCTTGACTAGTCCCTTAAAATTTAGACAAAAAATTCCAATCAGAAACAACAAAAAATAGCTTTTCTTTTTGCTTACCTTTGTGATTCCTCCGCCCTGTTTCGCTGCCACCTCACGGATTGAATCTGGAAAGAGTGACTGGCCTCTAATTTCAACCTGTTTCAGTTGGAGGTCTTTCATTCGAGGAGAGCCTGATCTCTCTCCACCTGCGCAGGTTTTCAGCCTCTCTTTGTTCGATTCGCGTGCAGGCCGCCCCGCTACGCCAGTTATGTCGAAAGATTTTACTCTTCTAACATATTCTGGAAGAATCACACCAAGTTCTTGTAAGCAAGTAAAACAGCTTTATTTTACATGCATGGAGATCTGCTACATGATAGTAATATGCCAGCAGTCTGGCTACTTGTACTTTAAGTTCTCCTTATATAGACCCTCCTGCACGTACATACACGTAGCACAGAGGACTTTCATTAAAATTGATAGTTTGATTACTTGTTTTTACCAGCCAGTACCACAGTTATTCTTGCACCATTAACTTTATCAGCAGTTTAAGATTAACTCCTGCATTCCTCAGTGATCAACATTTTCCAGAACATTTCAGTTTGCACGCAGTGAACATTTTTCTGCTTAACCCTTTAAATACAGAATACAAAATATGTTGACTTCAGTATTTTTCCACAAGCTGCCACTGCTAATTACCACAAGATGGTGCAGATTTGCACTCATGCTAGGAAATGTCGATTCAGAGTCATGCCAATTAGCTGATAATGAGGTCTTTCCTTATTGTAGCCAAGTGTCTCTGAGTAGCAAAATACTACATTGTGGAAACAGGGCCTTTTTACCACAGCCCTTAACATGAGCTGTGGGGTTCTTTCTGAAATCTCAGAGATTGTAACAAGCATGCTTTTCTAAATGCCTTCGTATTTTTTTTTTCTGTTACTAGTATGCATACTAGCAGGCAGAAGTCGGTATGTACAATGAAAAGCTGTCCAATTAAACAATGCTGATTATTCAATGAGAAAAATTTAACCAGATGTATAACTGTGGTGTATTGTGTACTTTTTTCTCTCCAATGGCAGGTTTTCTGACCAGAATTACCCAGCTAGCCTGCTACTGTGTTGTAACAGAGATGGACCCTGTTGATTAAGAAGACGAGAAGAGAAGAGATCGAATATATATCTGCAGTAAGAAAGACAATATTGAGACAGGCCTGCTGAGAAAAGTCAGTGTTCTGGAAACTTAAAACTCCAATTTCTTCTTCCACAGAGCACATGGACTTGAGTCAAGACAATAGAACACAATTTCTACTAAAGAAAGTTACTGTTTTGTTTTTGAACTATTCAAGCTCTACATTCAAAAAACACCAGAGTGTGTTGGCTGTAGCAGAGACTTGAAGTCACTAAGCACATAGTCTGTAAGCAATGCCTCAGTATGAAAGCAGGACTGGAACTTGGATGTTCACCAAAGGGAAATACCGTTTCAGTTCCATGCTGCTTTTCATGTTTAAAGGGGAGGTGGGTGATTTGACCCTGAATTATTAGAAAGTTTTATCTCCTCTTCTTGAATACCAAAGGCTTCTGACATTTAAAACGTCTTCCGTGAACTTACGACACTTTAAACGCAAGTCTGCAATCATGGGTTTTGTTTGCACAGAACTGACTGGTCGTCATCCAGCCTGTATGTCAAAAGTGTACACAGAAAAGCTGTATTGATTGCGTCTGAAGAGGTCTTCCTTTTTAACAATTCCTTTGTTATATTATGACACAAATACAGAACTGGTTTTATCTTCACTTACTTTATTCCTCTGGCTTGTTTTACTTGCAAAGGATTCTGTTCCCAGTACTTACAGCTGATTATTCAGAAATTGAATTAAATACAGTTGTACTGGTTTAATGAGGTTAAAAGCAAATCTATCTTATGGGTAAGTGTACAGCAATGAAGGTTTAAACGACTCGGCAATTATGAACTACCTAACAGAGCAAAATCTGTTTTGACTACCTCATAAGTAATCAGACTTGCCCTATATATTTCTGTTCAGCAAAATCTGTGGTGCAAAATTACAAGTTTGGCCTGCCTGGCAAACAGCAACTTTAAAATAAAGTTGAGTCTTTTTCAGTAGGCTGAAATTGTGTCTTACATGGTTCCTATTTCCAGTGTTGTACCTTGCACAGAAGCTGTTTTGGGAAAACTGTAACTTTATAATATACTTTTCTGATACTGATACAGTCAATCAGTGAGAGGCAGTGTACAGTTATATAAAAAGTGATTACAACAAAAAAAAGTCTATGCATGCATTCAGCATAATGTACTTATAACAGACCCATTAATCACTTCACAGCAGATAATGGTTACCTTCACATTTTTTTCTTGGGGGGGGGGTCACTGGAAATGGTTAAAGTCAGCACAGTGTATGGCTTAGCAGTGCTTACTGCATTAGTATTTCACAGAACATCTCTTTCAAAACTCTGTTAAGTGGCAACTTTCATTGAAAGTAAGAAATTCAGAAGCATATGGTTTAGATTTTATTTACTTTCTGTAGAAATACAAAATAGTGCAGGATAGCTAATACCAAACTTGGTGTTGAATAAAAATTGATGTCACTGTACACATAGATGTTACTGATGTAGATAAAAAAAATACAGGATAAAAATGTTCTTACATTATATTCAGATTAAAGTAGTATATATTCAGTAAGCCATTAACAGTTGTAAACAGCATCATCAAGGTTTGAGGTAAAACAGTATAGTTATTGAGAAGAAACATTTGCTTTGTTCTAGGAAGTGTGAAAGAAGATGTTTTTTAAAGCTTCCTAGGCTGTCAGCAGTTCTAGTCTAGCATCACAGTGCCAATTCGTGATACTTGTATTCTCATTTGTTTGACTTCAAATGGTGTAATTAATTTAACAAACAGAAGGAATGGGTGAGTGAAACTAAAGGCCTCAGCTAAAAACTGTCTCAATGATCAGAGTGAGTGAAGTGCCATCCAGAATAGGCAATTATTTACTAATTTTCATGCTTTAGTTTGCAGATGAGGTCTTTCATTCCCTTTTTAATCCTTAAACTCCTCCATATTCTGCACTTCTAGGAAAATATTCCCAGGCACTTGGGATACTGTTGTTTTACACTGCATTTTCCATCCCCCTCTCACAAGTTAATTTCTTTTATTTTTCTGTAAAGCAAATCATTGGATAGAAGTAGTAACACACCTAAAACGATGCATAAGAACAAACCGCAGACGTTTAAATGTCACCATTGTCTAATTTCTAACTAGAGAGGTACCCAAGTTGTCTTTTATTACCATATTTATGAATGCTTTCCATTCACTACAGTCTGTCAGGTCTGCTGCCACTTTACTTAGTTTGCATGATTGTGAGGTTCTTGGCCAGTAACATGGCACTATCTTAAAGTTCAGTCACTGCACACCATAATATGGGAGACAAGATTGCTACTGGGCTCCCCGTTGAAATGTTGGCACTCATAACGCCGACAGAACTTAAAAAAATGAAAATCCAGGAAAGAGAGAATCTTGAATATCGCTCTTTTCCTTTCAACTTTCTTTTTTGCAGGAAGGCAACCCCCCCCCCCCCCAAACCTTATACCAGTTCTGAGATTTCCATACTGAGGAGAAAAAGGAATGTTCCTGGAATGGCCATCTCTGACGTGGTATATGCAAGTCCGTTTTCTTTTTTTTTTTTTCAGCCATTCAGTCTCTGTGTTCTGGGACTCACTGTAGTAGATGTCAACATTTCAAATGGTTATCCCTCCAATGCTCTCTAGAATTGACAGCAATCTGAACCATAGTTCTTGTTTTCGTCAAGTGTTTTTTTTTTTAAACTTTTCCCAGAATATCCCTATTAACTGTGCATAATGAAATTACTAAGGGAAGTCACCACCCAGAAACTGGACACAAATTAACACAACTTGATCTTCATGGTATGTAGTTTTACTGCTTCTGTGCAACTTGTCCAATATTTTTTTGGTAATTTGTTATACTTCAGAGTGAACTGATAGGGATTGCCCTACTACTGTGAGTTTGTTTTTCAGTGCATCTTTCTTGCTTCCAGAATGCAGTTTGTTTCCTCAAAATATGGGGCAGCCTAGATATGGTGAATCATTTCTACATTTACTAAGAGTAGCAGTACTGTAAATCACCAGCTTCAACTGTCTATGGAAAATTATAATTTGTTTATATATTATTCTTATTCTAATCTGTGCTATAATTGTAAACTGCAAAAAAAAAAAAAAAGTAATAGCACAGTTAAATATCATTCCAAGGTCGCAAAACTGTAATGTTTTGTTGTATATGCAAAGATGTAGCTCCTAGAACGTTTCTACCCTACTGTCCACTCCTCCTTGCTAGGGTGTCATCACCTGTCAGGACTTTAACATCTCTTCTGAGTCACTTCAACTGTTGCACACACCCCAAACTTCTACATACCAACTACCACTGACATGTCATAAACCTGATAAACAGCTTCTTTCTAGTATTCCATACTGTCTGTTCACTTGACAAATTTCTGTAGTTATTAAAAAAAAAAAAACACTTAAGACAATAAAAAAAATGATGTAGTGTTAGCAGTATAATTAATGTGACTCTTCATACATAGAATCCTCCAGCTACTGGCTTTGCAGAAGTTATATTACAGCTGTAAATGTGCTTTATAGGATTTTACTACCCTCAACGAAACACACACAGAATGTAAACTTGTGGGCACTAAGTGAATATCGAAAGAATATGGCTAAAACAAACTTTGAATTGCTAGAAAAAAGTTGGTGGGGCCTTCAGTCTGAGTCAGGAAAATGGAGTGAATAGGAACTGAACAGTAAATGATGGATTTCTGGTCAGTAAACTGCTCCTAGGTAACAGAATGAGAATAAAATTACTCTAGTATGACTACATGGGGGCATGCTGTTCTTTAACCAAAAGGTATGTAGTGGTATTCGGGCTAAACATAAATTGTGATATGTCAGAATATTCCCCTTGCTGTGAAGTACAGATGTCTTGTAAAGAGCTACAAGGTGCAGGGAGGTTAAATTCCACCCACAAAGACACTTTAAGGATATACAGCAACTTTAGGAATTCACAGTTTTTTGTTAAACGCACAGTTTAATTTTCAAGTGTCACATCTCTTAGTATCAACTTTTGCAGTTCTGGAGAGACATCAGCTAACAAAACTTGCATTAAAAGATTTTCCTTATCACTTTCTAATTTTGGAAAGCAACTTAATGTAAAGAAATTACCTGTGACATTCCATTATGTATGGTTTGTGATACTGAAGTGGAAGGAGAATGCTTTATTTGACTTTTTCACCATCTTGTCCCAGGACTTTCACTATAAGTCCACTACTGGATTAAATGGATCTTTCTGTCATGGCTTTTTTTTTTTTTTTTTTTTAATCTTTTGGATGGGGAGGAGATGCATCTAGAGAATACCACATTAGAAGATTCTAAGATTTCTGAGTTACTTTACTAGCTATTAACAAGGAATGGTGGACAGAGATCTATGACATTCACATGCATGGGGAGTGTGTTGCTACACAGCAAATCAATGCACAGTTAGCCCTTGTGGACAAGGTAAGTTGTTCACCATTAGATCACTGTTGCAGCAGTGCTGACAGATGGGACATAGCCTGCCAAGAATACCATACATCCGGTCTGTATACCAGAGCTTAGGTACTCCTTTCTGACATTAGGCCTAGGTAAGAGGACTGTGAGCTGGTACATATGGGATGTACAAGTATGAAGATTGTCAAAACTGTTGTGTTGCCAATCTAGGAAGCAAGATTATGGCTGAAGCTTGGTCTAGCAGCTGTTCAACAGGTACTGGTTGAGAACACATTCACATTACTGAGTTTTTCTCTGAAATCTTGTAATTTGTCATTTAAGAGAGGGTATGCCTTTGTAGTAGGCAGAGTCTTTATTAAGGATAGGCATACCCATATCTATTTTGATTAAGATAAGACCATAACACTAAGGACTGTACCAGCTTTTGTTCCAAAAACACTTAGAAGACATTTGTTTTCCCTAAAAATTTATTTAGAGAACAAACGCTTACAGGCTTTGGGGCAAGCCACTGTACAGCCTTGGATGTCTCTTCTCATCCCAAAAAAAGAAAACAATGCTGTTGACGAAGTTGGGATTTTGTCTGCTTCTTTCTTGAGTTTGGAGCCAGACATTTCTGTTCAGACAGTTGACAAGCTCGCAGAATATCCAACATCTGCGGCTGTTCCCGCTGTCGTGACCCCTTTTGGAAGCTGATATGCTAGGGCCTTCTGGCACATCCTATCCGATCAGTCAGGTGGCCGTTAAGGTAGCAAGGGGAGAGTGTAGAACTGTGATGTCAGAAGGCTCAGAGGGTGTTCCTCAGATACTTAAGGAGGATGTCCCTAGCTCCCTCAGGGAAGTACATCCAGTCCTTCTCATATAGTTTCTATTTATTTCTTCTGTTATGCCTACTCCCAGGGATCCACAACAGGAGTGGCACAATTTTTGTCAATGACTTTTTAAAAGCTCCACAGTTCTTTTCTTCTACTCCTCAGAAAAGGAAGAGGGACACTTCTTCTGAGGAAGATTCTTCCTCAGAATCAGACTCTGCATCTCTGGACTACACCTCTCATTTGTACTTCACTCTTAGTTTTGAGTTAGAAATTGAGAATACCATGTCCTCAGACTCCACTCATGAAGAAATTTCTTTTTAGGCACCACCCACAAGATGATGCTACATTTTAATTGGGAGGGTAAACAGATCTCAGCGTCTCAAAAGAAGTACTATAATGCACGTCTATGGATATTCAAAAGCCTTCTGCAGCACCTCCTGTCTCAGAAGCTTTGGAGGGCACTTTTCTTGCAGCTTCTCTAGCACCAGAGTCTCAGCCTGCTACGCCTAAAAAACCTTACAGTAACATCCCAGACAATCACAAGAATCCTTCCTTTGATCCTGCAGTGTTTTTTTTAACAGACTCAGATAAAGTATCAAAAGCTTCTTCTATAATCCAGTGCCTTATCTAATATGATAAGTGACAATACAGTGTTACTTAATGGCTTCCAAGTGGAAAAAAATGCCTGCCATATGGAACATTCCTTGGTGTTATGGTACAGAAAGAAAGTTTATGCTTTGGCTACTTTAGCATTCCATGCCATTAGTTATCAAACATATATGATTACATATCTGGTATCTAATGTTAACAATATGTTTAAGCTTTTTTTTTAAACAAGAAACATCTTTTAAATAATCACTGATGACATAGGCAATCATACTTTTATATAAGTGAAAACAAACCATATTGACATAATCTCAGCTGCCAATCATTTTACATCACAAACCATATTGACGTAATCCTAGTTGCAAACCTTAGACATCACTTATAACCTGTCCAATCATTGTCAGACATTATATAGCTCATTCAAGTTCTGCTTTCTTTTAAACCGCATTCTTCCCTGTATGTATTGCTCCCACACTTCTCTTTTCTTCCTATGCAATTTGCTCCAACCCTTTTTTAAAATCCCAATTTCAGTTGTTTTATCTTTACTATGTTTACTACTTCTAGTACAGTTGGTTTAGACTTTGATTTCCATTTTCTAGTAATTGTGTTTTTGGCAGCCACCATAGTTAGACTCAGTAAGACCTTACTATGTCTAGGCAATTCTGATTCTGTATCATAGCTCAGAAAAAACATTTCCATAGTTACACCAATTTGCTCATCTAGCATCTCCAGCAAAGTAGTCTGCAGGGAATCTTTAAAGCCTGCCAACTCATTACACTCAAAAAGTATCTTCCAATTACTTCCTTCTTCCCCATCACATTGTGTGTCTACTTGTCTACCTGAGGAAAAATTCTCTGGAGTGTATTTGGGGTATAAAAATATCCATGTAAATATTTCCAAGCAAAAATCCTAAATAATCTAAATTTTGTTGCATATTTGGGAGACATACGTATATCCCCAATGTTTCTTTGTGAATTGCTTATCCAATTTCTCTTCCCAGTCCTTTCTAACTTCCTTTAATTGATTCTTATATTTATCATACAATATTTTATATGTTCTATTTACTCCTTTTTAACAACAACTTATGTTCTAGATTCTACTAAAAAAACTCTACCAGTGCTGGTCTTTTGTTTAGGACCCCTATTTTTTTCTGTCTATACTCTGATATCAATCATTGATAGGGAAAGGCAGTCTCTAACCTGCAGTCCACATAAATTCGTGATGTCTTCCCATTCTGTTACCTTTTCCCCTCTAGTTATTTGCTACCAATACCTTGGTTCCTTTGCCAGTTTTCTCCAGTAAATTCCAGCCCCTCCCATTTTGTCTGTTTGCTAATTACAGTCATCCCTATCAGCAGAATCTCCTTCCTCCATTCCAGTGTTGGCTTGGTTCTTAGAATACGTTCGGCTACTTTATGAATATTAAAACACAAACCAAATGTTCGCAGAGCAAAGCAATGGTAGGGAAACCAAATACTCCAAAAATATACGATATACTCCAAAAAATGAAAGAATCTCAAGTCTCCAAAATTGTAAAAAACAGGTTTATTCGAATAAGATGCGGTGAGCGCTTTCACTGAGGTAGCTTCATCAGACCGTATTACGTATTTGGTTTCCCTACCATTGCTTTGCTCTGCGAACATTTGGTTTGTGTTTTAATCTTCTATTGCTGTTCATTGCAGAGCATTTACTCCGTGTGGATTGTTTGTTATTGGGTTACTTTATGAATATATTTTGTATGATTGTTGATGTTCTTCATCTCACATTGCTGCAGTCCTAACACTTGGGGTAGTCCGCTGTCCCAGTCGGCCCGAATACCAAAGTATAAGGCTGACGTCGGTCAAGGCGCATTAGTCTGACGTTAGGACGTCAGGGTACAAATGCGCATGACCGACGTCATATCCTCAGTCTTTTTTGCCGCATGGTCCGATGCAGAAGCAGTATTGCGAGTGCAGGTTGGCGTTCTGAAATTTTCTGAAGTCGGAGTTTCAGACCGAATCAAAGTTGGCTAAGTACCCCGTTGGGGAATATTTTGTTTTTTTCTTGCCTCAGTATTTAACCGGATGTCAGAAAAAGTGAATAACTGTATTTCTTGTGGGAAACAGATACCTCATAGGGACTACCATACCTTGTGTATACCTTGCTTAGGGCCTGAGCACGACGTTGTTGGCTGTCGCTCTTGTGCTAGATTTAACAAACGCACTATAAAGAGAAGATTAGATTGTGCCAGGTTAGTTTTTGGGAAGCGTTGTAATTATAACATGCCGTCGGATGCTCCGACGCCCACTTCGTCTAAAAAGCGCAAGGACAAAGTAGCAAAGCCTAGGTTGGAAGAACCGTCTGTCCCTGACGTCGGTTCTTTAGAGGGCTCGGTGGAGCCGGTGGTTCTGCCAGAAGTTCCTTTGGACTCTCAGGGAGAGACTTTACTGTTACAGGATGTGTCCTCTCAGGAGGTAGACCAGGCTGAAGGGGCTTCTCAGGTAACTGTTCTCCCCTCCCTTCCTAAGGTGGTTAGGCCCTCCCCTTCTGTTTCCAAGGCTTCTTCGAGAGGCAGGCCAGGGTTAACTTCAGTGGGGGTCTCCCCTAGTTCTTCAGGGTCTCTGCCTAAGAAACATATGCTTAGAATGGCAGAAGATTTGATTACTATGATTAGAGGTTCTATGCCCCCTCCTGATAAGAGGCCTAGGGTGGAACCTGAGCTTGAGAGTTTTGAGCAGTGTTCGGAGGCTTCTGAGTCTTCGGCTGAAGACTTGCAGGAGTATCCTCCTTATTCTGATTCTGATGTAGATGATTCTACTCCTTCGGCTTCTCCTCCTGAGGATTTTTCTTTTTCAGAGACTCTTCATTCCATGAGGGAGCATTTTAAATGGGAAGGTCAAGATTTCTCTGATTCCAGGAAAAGGCTTAGGGAATTTTTGTTTCTTCCACAGCATAGGCCTTTAGCTATACCTCCTGTTCTGGATGTGGTAGAAGATGTTTTTGCAGAGGCTTCCCTGAACCCTGATTCTTTGCCTCCTGCCCCAGTTAAACCGGATAGGTATTATAGGGTGCCTGAAGCTCATAAGTATCTTTTTAAGAGTCCTAGGGCAGACCCAGAAACTGTTTCTCAGGGCCCTAAAGGTGTTAAGGCTTCTGTTGTTAAAAATCCTGTTCCTCCTGATAAAGAGGCAAGGGCTTTGGATAGATGGGGAAAGAAGGTGTATACTTCTTCCACTTTAGCCATGAGGGCTTTGAATTGCCAGTTTCACATGTTAAAATACCAAAATTATCTCCTTTCACAATTGAAGTCTAAGGTAGATGCTCTGGCGGAAGGTATTGAGTGTAAAGAGTTGCAGGATTTAGTTCATGTTTCTGAACAGGTGGGTAAGCATTCCCTGCAATGTGGTTTTGATGCTGTACAGGCCTCTTCGAGGGTGGCAGCCACTGGTTCTGTTCTTCGCAGGCACGCCTGGCTGAGGGATCAGAATTTAGCTGAGCATGTGAAGACAAGGATTTTAGATGCTCCTTTACAATCTGATGTGTTGTTTGGTTCGCCCGTGGAAGCAGTTTTAAAGAAAATGGAGGACAAGGCCAAGTCTATGCAGACTGTTAAAGATTTTTTGCAGGTTCAGCCTCCGAAGTTTAGTAGAAATTGGCCTACTAAGGGGTGGACATATCCTTCTTATGATTCCCAGCCTAGGGGTAGGTCTAGACGTGGTAGGGGCAGAGCTCAAGGTTCTTTTAGGCCTAGAACAGGGAGTTCACCTGCTCAGTCTTCTGGTGAGGGCAGGGGTCAGTCCTTTCGTAAGCAGACCCAATGGCCTGCCTTTTCAGCTGCCAGAGCCTTCTCGTCTGGCAGCACCTTTGGGAGGAAGGCTGGCACTTTTCAAAGAAAATTGGAGTTTAATTACCCAAGACAGATGGGTATTGGATATCATTCACCACGGTTACAGGTTTTATTTCCATACCTTGCCTCCTTTCAAAGGCATGCCAGGCATTCCTCCTATACAAAGAAAAGAGGCTCACAAACAAATTTCTCTGTTACTCCAAATAGGGGCCATTCAGTCGGTTCCTGTGCCAGAAAGGGGCCTAGGATTTTATTCTCGCCTGTTCCTAGTACCAAAAAAGGGGAACACGTGGAGACCAATTTTGGATTTATCTATCCTCAACACTTATCTGGACATTCCCAAGTTCAAAATGTTGACGTTACAACAGCTTTTACCTCTGCTGGGCAAAGATCACTGGATGGTAACTTTAGATCTCAAGGAGGCTTACCTTCATGTGCCTATCAGACTCAGTTGCAGGAAGTATCTGCGTTTCGAGCTGGGAATTCCCATTATCAGTTCTCTGCATTGCCCTTTGGCTTATCTACTGCCCAGAGTATTCACAAAAGTTCTGGCTCCAGTCATAGCTTTCTTCAGGCTAAAAGGAATACAAATCTATCCTTACTTGGACGACTGCCTGATTCTGGCTCAAGAAAAGGACGAGCTTCTTCAGCATTTGGAATATGTGATAGCAGTGCTAAGATGCCTGGGGTATTCTGTGAACGAAATAAAGTCCAGTCTAGTACCCTCTCAAGACATGTGCTTTCTGGGTGTGAGACTGAATACAGCAACCCAGATGGCCTTTTAACCCCGGACAAACAAAAGAATCTTTCCCTTTACTTCCATCAACTATCTCTTCAGTCCGGCTGACTGCAAGGACAGTCCTTCAAGCCTTAGGGTTCATGGCATCTTGTATTCTGGTGCTTCCCAATGCCAAACTGCATATGAGGAAGCTGCAATGGTATCTCAAAAATGTATGGACACAGCACTGCCAGGATTTGGATACTGTCATTCAAATAATACCTTGCATTCAAAAGGAATTTTTGTGGTGGGCTCAGGAATGTCACCTAAACAAGGGACTCTCTGTGACCCGGCCAGAGGCGAGTCAGATTCTAACGACAGATGCCTCAGACATAGCTTGGGGAGCTCATCTGAATGGAAAGTGGATACAAGACAAGTGGCCTGCCAGACTACAGCATCTACATATCAACATGAAGGAGATGTTAGCAGTCCAGTTTGCATTAATGGCTTTCAAGGAGTTACTTCTTCCAGGGCAGGTGTTGATTCTAACAGACAACACAACTGTCATGTGGTACATCAACAAGCAAGGGGGAACACATTCTTATCCTCTATGCAGGCAAGCAATGATTTTGTGGGAGACTGCGCTCAGCTTGCAGCTAAATCTTCAGGCAAGGTTTCTGCCAGGAGCACAGAACTCCTTAGCAGATGTGTTAAGCAGGCAAATCATGGATCCCCACGAGTGGAAACTGGATCTTCATGTATTTCGGAAATTGACAGTGTCATGGGGAACTCCAGACATAGATCTGTTCGCTTCTCCACTAAACCACCAGCTGCCAAAGTTTTGCACAAAAAGGTTTCATCACACAGCTTGGAAAGTGGATGCTCTTTCTTTCAGTTGGAAAAATCTTCATGTGTATGCCTTTCCACCTCTGCCTCTCCTCCCAAAGGTACTTCTAAAGGTCAGACAAGACAAGCCAAGGATGATTTTAATAGCTCCAGATTGGCCTCGGCAACACTGGTACCCATTACTGAGGAATCTGGTAAGGAAGCCTCCATGGCCTTTACCGTTGATTCCACACCTTTTGTCTCAGAGGGACGGTCATCTACTCAATGTCAAGCTTCACTCTCTTCATCTAACAGCCTGGTATATTCTGTTCTGAACCACAGCAGGTCTCAACTTCCTCAACAAGTTTTGAATGTGATTATGGAAGCCAGAAGACCTAGTACACGTAAAGTGTATGCAGAAAAATGGAAGAGATTTTTATTTTGGAGTGCAGCAAAGGATTTGGATGTTTCTGGGCCTAATTTGAGTGTGGCTCTTCAATATCTTACTGAGTTATTGGACAAAGGTTTGTCTTTCTCTTCCATTAAGATTCATGCTGCAGCAATTTCAGCTCACTATGATTGTGACCCACCATTGTTTTCTCATCCTTTGTTCAAGCAATTTCTTAGAGGGGCAAAGAATATAAGACCCCAATGAGAGCTCCTACTCCTGCTTGGGACCTCAATTTTGTGTTGGAGAAACTTACTCTACAACCTTTTGAGCCTCGGCTACTGCTGAATTGAAATACTTGTCATGGAAGACTGCTTTTTTGTTGGCCATTACTTCTGCAAGAAGGGTTTCTGAATTACAGGCCCTTATGGTGGTTGAGCCTTTTTTGATTTTCCATAAGGATAGGGTATCATTACGTACTAATCCTTCCTTTATGCCTAAGGTGGTTTCTAGTGTGGCTTTAAACCAAACTATTCATTTGCCTACTTTTTATGCAGATCCCCAAAATAAGGGGGAAAAGATTTTGCACACTTTAGATGTACACAGGCAGTTGCGTTATTATTTAAGCAGGACTAGGGATTTTAGGCAGTCTCAGCAGTTGTTTGTTTCTTTTGCTTTGAGTTCTCAGGGCAAGCCTGTGTCAAAACAAACTATATCTAAGTGGATTGGGTTTTGCATTGCATTCTGTTATTCCCATCATGGCAAGGAGATTCCAGCTGGGATTAGGCCTCATTCCACTAGGGCTACTGCCACTTCAACAGCATTTCTAAGGGGGGTGGCAACTAAGGATATTTTGGAGGCAGCTACTTGGAGTTCAGTGCATACTTTCTCTAAGCATTACCACCTTCCTCTCTACTCTAAATCTAGGGCTGGTTTTGCCACGGCTATTTTGCAGGGAATGTTGACTGCTCCTGCTTCTTTATGATTTGCCAGCCTCCCTTACCTGTGCTTTGGGATACTACCCAAGTGTTAGGACTGCAGCAATGTGAGATGAAGAACATAGTACAGTTTTGTACCTACCATAAATGTAGATGTTCGAAGATCCACATTGCTGCAGTCCAATTTACCCTCCCTCCTTCCCCTCTGTGTTTAGGGGTGGTTGTGTGGGTGGGGTTGTACTTTTGTAAATTTGTATATATTGTACATATATTTGGTACAGGGGTGTTTGGTGTTTTTTGGTTTTGGCCTTATCTTTTTAGGGTCTTCTGACATCTGGGGCAAGAAAAGACTGAGGATATGACGTCGGTCATGCGCATTTGTACCCTGACGTCCTAACGTCAGACTAATGCGCCTTGACCGACGTCAGCCTTATACTTTGGTATTCGGGCCGACTGGGACAGCGGACTACCCCAAGTGTTAGGACTGCAGCAATGTGGATCTTCGAACATCTACATTTATGGTAGGTACAAAACTGTACTTTATTCTCCTTAAAGATCTGCATCCAAAGTCCCAGTCTCTCCTTGTTTCTTGATCTTTCCCATTTCATCATCATTCCTTTCCACTTTGAATTATAGGTTTCTGCTTGTGCTGTATACAGAATCCTTAACTATGTAGATTTGAAATGCACCTTCAAATTGGGTAATCCCAATCAACAATATGTGTAACTGTATTCCTAATCTAACAGTGATTCTGCTTTTGCTTTGCAAAATATGTTTTCTGCTGCTTCTCAGATTAGACTTCATTCTAAGTGTGCATTTGATGTTGCAAATGCCTCTTCTAGTGGTGCTGCTTCTGGATCTGTGCTTAGGAGATTTTCATGGCTCAGACTCCAGTTTCCCAGTGGTGTATTCTCCAAGATAGATCTAGCTAGATCAAGCTTGGGTCTGATTCTCGTCAGTTGCCGTGGATCAGGGGCTGGCCCCAACTTCCCATACTCAGTTGCTTTGGCTCTAAGGGGGAAGGGGGTAAGATGTACTGAGATTGTTTTGCTCCAGCATTTCTTTTAGGAAAACCTAAGGAATTGACACCTTCTTCTTTCCATAGAAAGAGAAATTCCTGTATGCAGTCCTCTCATTCAGAAAGTCCTCCTGAAAATTCAGAAGGCTGATTCCAAAATACTTTTGTTGATCCCTTTTGACCAGTACAACACTGGTTCTCCTTGTTTTTCATCGGCCTAAGGGTAATCAAAACATACTACTTCACAGCATAGACTCGCTCACACAGCAGAAGGGCTTTCTAATTCATTAAAATCTAAAGATGCTCAGTCTCATTGGATGACAAGCTTCTAATTCCCTGATACCTCTGTTCAAAAGACACGGAACAGATTTTGAAGTAGGCTGGAAAACCTTCTACTAGAAATTCATACATTTCAAAATGGAAAAAGGTTTTCTTTTTGGTGCAAGAAAAAAAAAGTCTGGATCCCCATCTAGCAAGGAAACCTTGCATCTTCAAGTATTTGTGTGAGCTGCTCGATCTTGGCTTGGCATGTGCATTTGTTAAAGTATACTTGTCAGCCATTTCAGCATGCTTACTTTTGGACAGACCTCCTCCTTCATGCTTTGAGGTAAAAGTACTTTAGAGGCATCCTACACATCAGAGCCCTCTCCAGAAATGTGCTCCTCCCCTGGGTCTTGAACTGTGTTCTGGAGAAATTAACATCCTGCTTCTTCAGCATCCCCCACAGTTTTGTACCTGGAAAATCATTTTTGTGGCCTTAACCCCTACAGAAAGAATTCCTGAGCTTCAGGCCCTCATGTCTAATTTTACATTATTTTTTCTCTCAAGGACAGGGTATCCCTTAAACATACATGTCCTTTATGCCCAAGGGTATCTCTGAAAATGTCTCTAAATCAGTCTGTTCATCTTCTTGCCTTAACAAGGAAGAAAGGATTAATTTGTTAGATGTGTGACTAAGATTTGATTTGGGTAAGGCCAAAAACCTGATCAGTTATTAATTTCCTGTCAGGTAAAGAAGCAGGCTCTTCCTCTACCCAAACAGACTATTTCCAGATAGATTTCCCTTGTCATCTCCTTCTATTACTCTTTCCATGGAAAATCCCTCCATTGTAATATTAAAGCCAATTCTGCAAGAGCTGTTGCTTCTTCGAGGGTCTTTTTTTAATGGGATTGACTTCACGTCTATCTTGGCTGCAGCTACTTGATCTTCCATTCATATCGTTACTATGCATTACAAAACTGATAGCCCCTCCAGAGCCAGAACAGAATTTGCCAGAACTGTCCTTCTGTGGTTGTTGGACTCCAATTCAGTCTCTCTCTCACCCTCTGCCATTCTACCTAAAAGCTTTGGGAATTGTTCCATCTGTCACCATTACTGCAACAGTGATCTAATGGTAAATAAAGTGTTGTGTATGAAGTTACAGTAATAACAAATATTCAAATAGATCACTGTTGCTGTATGTGGATCCTCCCCCAACCCCTTTTTTTTCTTACTCATCTTTCCCTTTAGACTGAATTGGGACCCCCCTTAACCCATTCTTCCCCTCTTTCTATCTGAGACTATGGTGCGTGAGGAGGGAATGCCTAAACCTAGGTATACTGGCCAAATGTACTGTATCCTTGACAGGGTAAGTCTTATCTGAGAGCATTACAGCAACAGTGATCCATTCAAATATCTACTGTTATGGTAAGCTGTTACACAACTGAACTTTCTTCCCATTCCAAGATTATCTACACTATGTTGGCTGGATTTGTCCCACTAGGCCAGTGGCTTCTTTTCAGGGGAGACCTGAGATGGGATTTATACTGACTAGGGAAATTTGGCCAGGGCACTGGGACTTCCCCTACTCTTTGATAAGTGTCATGAGACCTTAACTTCCACCTGAGCTGCAACTAACTCTGGTCATGTCCCCTTCAGTCAGTTTCTTTCCCCAGGCCTTGATAAAACATGTCCTCCTTTTCTGTAGATGGCTTGTTGAGAGGGCTGCAAAGGCTGTTATAACTCCCTCTTGAAATAAATCGCTGTTTATGGAGAAGAGTTAGACGCTTTGGTCAGGGTTAGTAGTTGAGGTAGGGGCAAAAAATGGGTAAGTTATAGCAGACACCCTCCTTTCCCCGGTCATTAACTCCTTCCCTCGCCATCATTATAAAAAGTAAAGACTGAGATCTGCATTTTTTTAGTAATCTAAAGTACGATATGACTGTTAATGTCTTCATCGTACTTCAATCATTTTCTCATGCTAAACTTATACTAACACTTTGTGTGTTTTTTTGAATGATGTATCTAAATGTTTAATGTGTTTGCTGCTTTTATTATACCTAACCAGTTGTACCATGATATTGTAATGTAATTTAATGTCATAAAAGCAAAACACCCACCTGATGAAACCAAAGATATTTTAAAAGCAGTTGACCCTTTCCTGGTATGAGCTCCAGTAGCTTTGTAAGTTTTTTTTTTTTTTTTTTTAGATATACTAAAACCATTGCATTTCTTATGAAAAGTCACTGATGTATCCATGATGTAGATCAAGTTCCAAAGTCTTACCAGTGGTTATTACACAGATGATTATGTTTGGGTCTCTGATCATAACCAACTTAGTATGTGTTCTTGACATGTATGTCAAGAAATTACTTTGAGAAAGTAAAGCATCAGGTGAATTTCATAATCCATGTCAAGAACATGTAATAATTAAGATCAGAAAGGTCCACTTTTAATTCTTAGTAGTACATGGAGCTTCGTGTACTATGATGTACTGCTTGTTACAAAGGAGAAAACTGTAGGAGTGCAAAGTGTTTTACAGCTTTAACACTTGGTATTGTCACCACAAATAGGGTTCAGAAGTGGTGCCCCTCATATGAATGAACTGCTTTAAAAGCCATCATACACTTTATTCTGCCACACTTTTATTTGAGGGTGAAATGAGGTACAGCTTTAAAAACTGTGGAAATGCCTCAGACATGCTATGGTCACTGTTAATCTCTAGCATAAGACGAGCTTTTCAGCACTGAAACTTGTTCATAGGTGTGTACTAGGCTAATGGCCCTGGGGCCTTTACAAGCCTAGTCCATAGGATTACCCTGGCATCATCCCACTCAACCTGTTACACCTTTCTTGTGTCAGAAATGTGCTCAGGTGTGCCTTTTCTTGAATTTAAAGCATAATTGCAGTGCTCTTATATTACAATATTTAAAAAGTAAAGCAGCATATATATACACACACTGTTGTTTCAGTATCCAATTCATTGATTTAAACTACTAGAGCTGATGTTGTCCTTTTCATTCTTCCTCACGTCTTTTCATTCTTCCTCACTTATGGGTCTAGGATCTGATCCTCGAATCTGACTCAGCCGCATTCTACAAGATTTCAGATCCAAGCTTCATGCTCCTCCCTCTGTCCATAATACTGTAGTCCTTCCCCAGCTCCTCAAATCTCATGTGCCACCACAGCTGCAAGATGGAGGATCCAGCATCTCTATAACATTTATGGCTATTGTGATATGTTTTTCACCTCTGGTGACTGTTTCTTTTTATATTGAGAAGTGAGATCTTTTGCTCCTCCGTTAGCTTCCACTGGCATTAGGGACATGTTTATTCTTAGTTGCATGTGTGTTTTTCTCCATTAGGAAGACTTTCTTTACAGTTTATGTTTAAATCTTAATAATTTTTAGAGTTTAAACCTCTTGTTCTTTATCTGGTGAAGTTAAATGTTATCTTCTTAGAGTAGATAGCGTTGTCTATCTATCTTAAGTTTTCGAGAAAAAAAAATGTCGGACAAGCCTGATAAACCAACTGGGTCCAAAAAGGGCAATTCTTGTGGCATAAGATTCCAAACTCTGATGCCCACAAGAAGGGTGTATATTGTCTAGGAGCCACCCATCTGGACAGCCCTTGCTTTATTTGCTGTACTTTTAAACTGAGAGCTCTCTCAGGTTGTCAGAATAAATTCATTTTGAAAGGCCAAATTCTTGCTGGAGCTCAAACCCCCTCCAAACAATTGCAGACAATCGCAGAGTTGAGAGAGGCACCATCACCATAAGTCCCCTACTACCTCCTCGGAGTCACTGGTGAAATCCAAGAAAGTTTCGGCTCCCACTACCATGGATCCAGTAACTGTTAATCCTGCCTCGGATCCCATGGTTTCAATCCCGATGACTAGTTTTCCCATTCTGCCTGCCTCTGTATCAGATTTTAGTTCTTTGTACCCGTTTTTAAAGGTTCACTTGATATAGTGCTGAAGCCAGTGTCCTTGACTTTGCCTTCACAAATATTGCAAACTCTTACCAAACACTCCAGGCCACCTTCCTCTACCTTGTCTAGGTCCTCTAGGAGTTATTCTGAAGTGGATATGGACATGATGATGCAGACTTTTCAGATGAGGGTCATTCCAGCTCCATCCCCTACTGGATCCATGAGCTCTTCTGCCAGAAAATGATCATCTTCTCCAATCCAACCCTTGGCTTTGGAGCCCAAGGATCCTAGATCCCTGAGAGGTTTGATGTTAGATCTGAGGAAACTTCCTTCCTCGGATCAGACTGCTCCTCTGACCAGTCCTGTTCTGTTGTTTTCAGATCAGAGTGAGTGTTGGATCTGAGGGCCAGGGTTCCTCTCTTATTTTTTGGATCTGCCTCTTTCCCTGGGCACTTTGGCCCTGGACAGCTTGGGTCTGATTCTCGTCGGATGGCGTGGATCAGGGGCCAGCCCCGACTTCCCACACTCGGTTGCTTTGGCTCTAAGGGGGGAAGGGAGAGGTTTCCCTGGGTCCGTCTGCTGTCTAGATCATAAAAAGGACTTTCTCTACTCTTAGGGAACCATCATCCAGCATCTTAGGAACTACCCCTCATCGGCTTTGAGCTCTGAGCCTGTCATTGCTGTTCCTACAGGTCAGCCAGTCCTAGAGTGTCTCCACACACATTCGCCAGAGTGATCCCCCCCCTTTCGATACCTCCACCGATTACCCCTACTGAGGAGGTTCCTTGGAAGAGGATGTGCAAGAGGAAGGATGTGGACTCCCTCATGGAGTTACCTCACAGAGGACACTAACTTTGATGAAGGTGAAGGAACCCCTGATTGCCACCGGACTATGTTTTCTTTGGGGACATCGTGGAAGTCTTAGGGCAAAAAGGTGGCTGGTCCTCCCAAAATCCTTCTCTTGAAGAATTTGTGTTCCTGGAGGCTTTTGGGGCTGGCCCATCTACATCTTGGATGTCCCCTCCCCCAGAGGATGAGCTTATTGACCTTCCCCCACTGGGCTTGGAAGGAACAGGACACTGTTGAACCTGTCCCCAAGCACCCAGATAAATTTCTATCCCCTCCTGCTGATTGACTTCATTGGAGTAAGGGCATTCCAGCTGATGCCATGGTTGTGGCAGTGGCTACAAAAAAGGAGCTAGTGAAACAAACCACCATTGTCCATCCACTAAACAGGGAGTCAAGAGCGATGGACAGATTTGGAAAGTGCATTCATGCCTCAGGCACTTTCTCACTGAGATTGTTACATTACCTGGCATATTTTACCCGTTTTCTGAGAGATTTGATTAAACAGCTTTCAAATTCTCTCTCTGAGTCCATGAAAGCAGAGGATTTCCAGAAAGTTTCCCCCCAGCTGGCCACTCTTTCTTGTGTCACCAACTCCTCAATGAGATTACTATCCCACACAGCAGAAGGCACCTCTCGAGTAGACGGCTCAGGCATAGCCATTAGGCATCATTCCTGGATGAGGCTTTGTGATTTCTCATAACCCTGTAAGACATCTTTCTTGAATGCCCTTTTTGATGGCTCCTTTTTGTTTGAGTCATCAAAGAGATGCTTAACCTCAGTGGGCAGGAAGGAAAGACCATGTCTGCTGTTGGAATCAAGTTTTCTACCCCCCAATGAACATTTTCTAGTAATCAATGAGGTGGCAAGAAAATGTGGTTCTGAAAATCTCAGGGACCTTTTCGAGACCCATGGGGAGACACTTCCTCCAGATGTAGAGGAGTTGGTTTCAATGGCAGATTTCGCCCCAGGGGGAGAGGGGGTCTGCAGAACCAGGGGTTCAGGGATTCCTTTTCTGACAGGTCCTATCAGTGCTCCTGAAGCATCCATCTCTGGAGGCAGTCAAGGGTCATCTTTCCCTGCACCTAGATGCCTGGACAAGTCTTACAAAAAATGACTGGGTGCTAAGCATAATACCTAGAGGTTATTACATTCTATTTTTCCTTATACCTTCGGGATCCAGGAGGAAACTCTCCAACATTCCACCCAGTCAGAGTATTCAGCTCAAGAAGTCCAAAAGCTGCTATAAAAAATGAATCATCCAGGAAATCCCAACCAAGCAATTAGGATTCGGAACTTACTCCCACTTCATTTGGTTGACAAGGGACCTAAGACCAATTCTGGATCTAAGCAATCTGAGTCAGTATGTAAGGAAGTCAAAGATGTCCTTCAAGGATGCATCTGCAGTCATAACATATGGGTTGTCCTGCCTCAGGCAGCCCTTCGGTCGGCCGGATTCCAAAGTCTGGGTCTGGCCTCGGCTGATGTCGCACTTCACCCAACGTCATAGCTTCTGGGGTATAAAGGCATCAGCCAACGCCATTTTCCTCAGTCTTTCTTGCCGCGCGGTGCCCGAAGCAGAAGCTGTTCGCAAGTGCCGGTCGGTCAGATCCAGAGATTTCAGCTACCGAAGACTTCTAAAAAAGCTAAGTACCCCGTTGGGGACTCTTTCTTGCCTCAGCCGATGTCAGACAAAGTAAATAATTGTTTAACTTGTGGGAAACAAATACCTCATAAGGATTTCCACTCTTACTGCCTTCCTTGCTTAGGCCCAGACCACGACGTATCAGCTTGTTTAGCCTGTGCTTCCTTCAACCGACGGACACTTAGACGTCGGTCGGAGTTTGCAGAAGAGTTTTTTGGTCCCGCTTTTGCATATAAAATGCCGTCGGAGACTCCGACTACACATTTAGCCAAAAAACGCAAGGAAAAGGACCGACACTCGCGGCCCGCGGTTTCGGCTGAAACCACGGTTAGGCCTACCGCGAATGTGTCGGTTTCGGCTGAAACCGAGTCCTCGGTTCTTCCTTCTGCCGAAGACATGCCTCCGACAACCGAGGCCAGAGTGTCCCCGGCTGAGTCTGCTACAGAAATTCCTACCGAAGAAGCAGGCGCACAAGAATTGTCCGACACCATTCCGTTGGACATCTCTACTCCTGCACGTGGGGCAGCTAGACCCCCTGCTTCCATGTCTATTAAGGCCTTCTCCAGGGCTAAAGCAGCTAAAATTTCCAAGGCCTTACCAATAAAAGCTTCCTCTCAGAGACCTTCCTCAAGCTCTCAGATTCTCAGCCTTGTTGAGGACCTTATATCTCTGATTAGGGGATCCCAACCTCACCCAGACAGGGCCTCACAACCTCCTCCTGACACTCTCTCCTCTGATTATTCTTCGGATGGATCAGATTTATCAGACCATCAGAAAGGACCATACTCTCCTTATGAGGATTCGGATGCAGAAGACTCAATTCCTTCTGCCTCCCCCCCAGAAGAATTTTCCTTTGGGGAAACTTTACACTCAATGAGGGAACACTTTCAATGGCAGGGTCAGGATTTTTCTGATTCTAGGAAAAGGCTAAGGACTTTTTTACACTTGCCACAGCATAGGCCTTTAGCCATACCACCTGTACTATCAGTTGTTGATGATGCATACAATGATGCCAGTTCTGCCCCTGATTCTCTTCCCCCGGCCCCTGCCAAACCTGACGGATATTACAGGGTCCCAGATTCTCACTTCCACTTGTATAAGGCCCATGCTGCAGACCCAGAAACTATTTCTCAGGGCCCAAAGGGTGTTGCAGCTGCCACTGCCAAAAACCCCCTACCCTCTGAAAGAGAGTCAAGAGCATTAGAGAGATAGGGTAAAAAAGTTTATACATCTGCTACTCTTTCTGCCAGGGCTTTAAACATTCAATTCCATATGATACAGTACCAGGAATTTTTGTTAGATCAGCTGAATAAAAAGCTTTCCTCTCCTGAACCTTTAGACCATAAGTCCCTTCAGGATTTGGTACACAACTCTCAGCAGGTCAGTAATCATTTCTTAAAATGTGGCTATGATGCACTGGAGGCTTCATTTAGATCAGCTATGACTGGAGCAGTGATTCGAAGGCATGCCTGGCTAAAAGAGCAATCCTTGCCAGACCATGTCAAGTCTAAACTCCTAGATGCCCCTATGGAGAAACAAAGTTTATTTGGCTCCCCTGCACAGGAGATTCTAAAGAAAGTGGAAGAAAAAGCTAAATCTGTGCAAACAGTCAAGGATTTTCTGCAGGTCCAACCTCCGAGGTTCAGCAGAAACTGGCCTTCAAAAATTGGTCCTTTCCAGACACCTCCAGAGCACAGAGAGGCAGAAATAGACGCCCAAGAGGCAGAGGTCAATCTAGGGGTGCCTACAGGGGTCGTCAGTGGCAACCTGCCAACCAGAGGAGTACCGCCACAGCTGCAACTACAACCACTTCCACAGGACAGACACAATGACTTGGCTCTGATTCCGCCTACCAGGGAGCAACTGGAAGCACCCTTGGGCGGAAAGTTAGCTTTATTTTCAAAAACTGGCATTGCATTACAGGAGACAAATGGACATTGCAAACAATAGACAAAGGCTACAGGTTTCACTTCCACACTTTACCAAAAAAGAGAGGAATGCCAAACCTTCCAACAAGCCAGAAGCCAGAGGCTCTAAAACAAATCATCAACTTACTAAGGATGAGAGCAATAGAAAGGGTACCATCTATGGAACAAGGCCAAGGATTTTACTCCAGACTATTCCTTGTACCAAGAAAAGAAACTCAATGGAGGCCTATTCTCGACTTGTCCGCACTAAACACATATCTCATTGTACCAAAATTCAAGATGCTGACCCTACAGCAACTTCTTCCCATGTTGGGCAAGGAGTCTTGGCTGGTGACTCTAGATCTCAAGGAGGCATACCTGCACGTCCCTATATGACCAGATTGCAGAAGACACCTCAGATTTCTTGCAGGATCAGAGCATTATCAATTCTCAGCATTGCCCTTTGGCTTATCTACTGCGCCCAGAGTATTCACGAAATGCCTGGCATCAGTAATTGCACATTGCAGGCTTCAGGGAATTCAGATCTACCCATACCTGGACGACTGCCTAATACAAGCGGACACCAAGACAAAAATAATAAAGGATTTGGCCTATGTCATAAAACTGTTACAAGCCTTGGGATACACAGTCAACATCCAGAAGTCAAGACTAGTGCCATCCCAAAGGATAACATTTTTGGGTGCAGAACTGGACACAATAACTCAGATGGCTTTTCTCACAGAAGAAAAACAAAAGCAACTACCAGTCTACTTCATGGCTTTGACAAGACAAACTCAGCTGACTGCAAGGAAAGTCCTGCAGGCCCTGGGTTACATGGCATCTTGCATAATCTTGATCCCGCATGCCAGGCTGCATATGAGAAAATTACAATGGTACCTAAGGAATGTATGGTCTCAACACAGACACAGTCTAGAAACCATGATACCAATCATTCCATGTCTGAAAAAGAATTCCTGTGGTGGGCTCAGGCCTGCCAGACCAACAGAGGGTTGCCTTTCCACAAACCACAACCAAGGCAGACCATCACCACGGACGCCTCAGACCTAGGCTGGGGCACACATGGAAGACAAGTGTATCCAAGGCCTATGGTCTCAAGACCAGCTGAATCTACACATAAATCTAAAGGAGATGCTGGCAGTGAAGCATGCAATCGAGGCATTCAAACCTTTCCTCCAGCAAGGACATCTGCTGATAAGGACAGACAATACCACAGTCATGTGGTACATCAACAAACAGGGAGGCACGCATTCCTACCCTCTATGCCGGATGGCAATGGACCTGTGGAACCTAGGCCTGAATCTCAACATTCAACTGCAGGCCAAATTCGTACCAGGAAAAGAGAATTCACTAGCAGACAGCTTAAGCAGAACTACCACGGATGCTCACGAATAGATGCTGCATCCAGACAGCTTCAAAAACATAAAGAAATGGGGAATGCCAGAGATAGACCTGTTCGCCTCCCCACTCAACCACCAACTGAAGAAATTCTGCTCAAGAGAGTACCACCCACAAGCCTGGAGGGTGGACTCCCTTTCTTTCAGCTGAAGGCCCTGACAGTTTATGCCTTTCCACCTCTCCCATTGATGTACAAAGTTCTACTGAAGATCAGGGAGGAACAGCCAAAGGTGATTCTGATAGCTCCAGACTGGCCAAGGCAGCATTGGTATCCGCTACTGAGAAGCATGTCTCGGACGAACTCATGGCCTCTACCTCTATGGCCTTTACTTCTAACGCAGAACAACTACAAGACCCTGCATCCAAACTTGAAAACGTTGCAGCTAACTGCCTGGAAAATTGCATAAAACAAAACCAAAATGTTTTATCTCAGAGGGTCAAGGACATTATCCTGGAGGCTCTCAGACCCTCCACAAGAAAAACATACTCAGCTAAATGGAAGAGATTCCTCATTTGGAGTGCATCAAAGGGTACAAATGTCACACTGGCAAACCTAGCACACATCCTAGAATACTTAGCGGAACTGTTCCACAATGGCCTGTCCTATTCTTCCATTAAGATACATGCTTCAGCAATTTCAGCAGAGTACAACATGGATCCTCCTATCTTCTCTCACCCTCTCCTCAGACAATTCTTAAGAGGGATCAAAAATGTAAAACCTCCAAGGAAACCACCTCTGCCTGCATGGGATCTCAATTTTGTGCTGGAAAAATTAACACTTCCCCCTTTTGAGCCAGCAGCATCAGCAGACTTACAGTTCTTATCTTGGAAAACTGCTTTCCTTCTAGCAATCACTTCAGCAAGAAGGGTATCCGAGTTACAGGCATTAATGGCAGTGCAGCCTTTCCTTATCTTTCACCAGGATAGAGTGTCTCTGAAAACCAATCCTACTTTCATGCCAAAGGTGGTATCCAGGGTATCCTTGAACCAAGCTATTCATTTGCCTACGTTCTTCCCTAACCCACAGAACAGGGGGGAAAACTATTGCACACCTTGGATGTACACAGACAACTACGCTACTATCTGGACAGAACTAAAACCAGCAGAAAAACTGACCAGCTTCTGGTAGCATATGCAACAGGAGTGCAAGGAAAAGCAATTTCCAAACAGACAATTTCAAAATGGATAGGAAATTGCATTCGATTCTGCTACTCTTTTCATGGAAAGACAACTCCTGAAAATATCAGGCCTCACTCCACAAGAGCCACAGCCACCACTACAGCTTTGCTACAAGGAGTGGCTACCAAAGACATTTTAGAAGCTGCTACTTGGAGCTCCATGCATACATTTGCCAAGCATTACAATCTTCCTTTATACTCCAGATCCCGAGCAGGTTTTGCAACTGCAGTTTTACAGGGGATCTTAACTACACCATCATTATCTTAGTGCCTCCTCCCCCAGTTTGGCTATGGTATTCTACCCATATGTTATGACTGCAGATGCATCCTTGAAGGACATAGTACAGTTTTGTACCTACCATAAATGTAGATGTCCGATAGGTATGCATCTGCAGTCAGGATTACCCACCCTCCTTCCCCTCTGTGGTATTCCTAGGGTGCTTACCCCTCTTTTAGCTAGCTGGGGGAATTTGTTATGGTGCATTTGTTTGTATGTATATATGTATATATATATATTTTGCTTTCTACTGTTTGGAATTTTTTACATTTATCCAAATTTAGCCTTCCTAGAGGGCACCTGGCATCTGGGGCAAGAAACCCTGAGGAAAATGGCGTCGGCTGATGCCTTTATACCCCAGAAGCTATGATGTCGGGTGAAGTGCGACATCAGCCGAGGCCAGACCCAGACTTTGGAATCCAGCCGACCGAAGGGCTGCCTGAGGCAGGACAACCCATATGTTATGACTGCAGATGCATACCTATCGGACATCTACATTTATGGTAGGTACAAAACTGTACTTTCTGAATGGTTATGATTCAGTCCATCCTGGCTCTTTTGCACAAGGGTGATTGGAGGGTCTATATCAGAAGATCGAAGTTTCAAAACTTCTAATCTGATATGTTCGACACCATATGATCGCAGTCTTGAAACTTCAAATCTTTTAACAAAGATCTCCATACAATGCGGAAATGGAAGATTTCCCTTTTTCTGCACTGTAGTGTGATCTCGGAGTTGGCATATTTAAGTAGCGGGGGGTGTGGGGAGGCTTAGAGCATTTAAATGGTTTGTTTTTGTAGGTTGCTTTGTTTTATTACATTTTTGAAGTTTCAAGATTTCGATTATATGGTGTCGACTTTATCAGATTTGAAGTTTTGAAACTTCAAAAATGTAATATAGACCCCAATTGGATATGCCTTATAGATCTCCAGGATGCGTACCATCACATCAAAATAGACGGGCACTCCAGGAGACATCTGCATTTTCAGCTGGGAGGCAATCACTACCAATTCAGAGCACTGCCCTTTGGGCTCACCACAGCCCCATGGGAAATGAAAATGTCTGGCAGTTGTGGCAGTACACCTGAGGCTCAAAGGATTCTAAGTGTTTCCCTATCTGGAAAATTGGCTCCTCACTGCTCCAACCAGGCATCAACTGATCCAAGCCAGGGATTACCTGCTTCAGATCTCCAACTTCTTGGGAATTCTGATAAATCTTACAAAGTTCAAACTGACTACAGTGCAGAATCTAGAGTTCATTGGGACTCAGCTACATATGATACTACAAGTGGCTTCACTACTTCACAAGGTCAAATCCTTGAGAAGTCAGGTGGAGGACTTACTATCCCTCCCATCTCCTCCTGCGAAATTGGTATCACAGGCTGTGGGATCAGTGTCAGTGGCTATTATTCTAGTCCCTCTAGCAAGATTCTTTATGCAGATTCTCCAATGGACTCTTATGGTACAGTGGCCCATTCTTTACCAATCTATGTCTGTCCCCATAGCACTCAAACCAATCTGCAAGTGTCATATATGATGGTGGATACAGTCAGAAGACCTGTTCCTGGGCAGGCCACCCCCCCCACCAACTGCCACAGTGGCCATGGATACTTCCCATTTAGGATGAGGAGGACATGAAAGGGGAAAGATGGTCCAAGGCACATGATTCCCAGTGGAGACCAGGATGCATATCAATGTTCTTGAGATGAGAGCAGTCCTTCTGTTGTTGCAAGCCTTTCAGGACTCTCTTTCCCTGGGGACTATTGCTATCCATACCAGACATGTCAGTAGTCTGGTATGTCAACAAACAAGGGGGAACCTATTCATACCCACTGTGTAGAGTGGCCATGAGGGTCTGGGAATGGTCGATATCTTCAGACCGCTTTCTAGTTGCAACACACATACTGGGGAAAACCAATGTACTGGCAGACAGACTCAACAGGTCCATTTTGATTCCCCATGAGTGGTCCCTCAGTCAGTAGTGAACAGAATTTTCGGCTGTTGGGGCCAGCCTTGCTGCAACCTATTTGCATCTCCCCTCAACAACAAATGCAGCAAGTACTTCGCTCTGATACCTCCTCAGTGGGAGTCACCAAGAGATGCTGTGGTTCACAATTGACCCCCAGGTCTCCTCTATGCTTATCCCCTTCTCCCTTTGATCCTGAAGTTTTAACAGAAAGCAAGCAGGCTGAAGAGCTCAATCATCCTCATTGCCCCCTTCTGGCCTCAACAGGTATGGTTCCCCTTCCGTGGTCTCATCTCAAACATCCTCCATGGATACTGGAGCCCACTCAGGACCTCCTGTATCACCCAATTAGAATCCCATCACCCCAATCTCCATGCCCTCAAACTGACCACATGGTTTCTTCAATTCCAGTGATAGATGGTAAGGCTTACATCCCCAGTCCACAACATTATCTTGGCTTCCCAGAAGGCTAAGAAGGTTTAGAAATGTAAGTGGGAAAGATTCTCTTTATGGGCCTCTAAAGAGAACATTGACCCTTTTTCCTTCCACATTACAAAGACATTCATCTGGAGCATTTCTCCCCAGGCCTCAGCTGAAAATTGACTTAGTTCCAAGTCAGACTTTCCTGGTAAACAAATGTTAAATAAATTTTCAGTGCCTACTTCAGCCATCCTTCTTTTCTTCAATCTTTTCAAAGAAGGGGCTAGTTTTTCTACCCTTAAACTTCAGCTAGCTGCAATTTCCAATTTTCATACAGCTAATGAATCTTTTTCCTTTGTTAACAACTAGGTTATGTGAAGCTTTCATGAAAGGGATTTTTTTTCTTAGACCTCCCATAAAAGATCCTTCTGATACTACTCTTCTAGGGGTTGACTCAAAAACCTTTCATACCTGCAAACAATTGTGATATGAAATACCTGACGTGGAAAAAAAAAGAAGTTATGTACTTACCATAATGTTCCATCTGTATTGTCAATCTTCATTCATGCTTGACAGAGTCCCTAGCTACTTTATGTCCCGGGAGGCCCTAAGAAGGATATTCCTGAGAACCATAGAGCCAAAGGATGCTGTTCCCCTGGAGACCATATCCAATTTGTTATGAGTGATAAAGGTATGAGGGGTAGCCCAAGCAGCTGCTGCACAAATGTAATTCATGGAGGCTCTAGAATGAAAGGGTACTGAAGTGGAAACTGATCTGGTAGGATGAGCCTTGACTTTAGCTGATAGATTCATTTTATTTTGATGATAAACAAAGGTGATTCAATCTCTCAATTATTTTGACAAGGTGACTTTGGAAACCAGCTTGCCTAGTTGAGTACCTGAAAAAAAAATAGGAACAGTTGGTCCGATTTCCTGAATGATTCATTCTAAGTAAAAACGTGATTGTCTGTCTACATGCAACAAATGCAAACAGTATTCACCTTTGAAAATTTTGGGAAGAAAACTGGCAGGTCAATGCATTGGTTAATATTTGAGTCTGAGACAACCTAGGGTAGAAAGGAGGGGTTAGTCCTAAGGGATACTCTCGCTTTATGAAAAATGATGTATGGGCGCTTTACATACAAAGCCTGCAATTCTGATTCTCCTGGCTGAAGTGATGGCTACCAGGAATAAGGTCTTCCAAGATAAAAATTTGAAATCACAGGTGGCTACTGGCTCACAGGGCTGATGGATCAAAGTTTCTAAGACTAATGTCAAATTCCAAGGTTCAATGGGATCCTTAAAAGGTGGCTTCAAATAAATAACTCCCTTTAGGAAGGTTTTGCAAAGGTGGTGAGATATCAAGGAGAAGTCATCAAAGCCATTATGGAAATTTGAAATAGCCACTAAATGGACTCTTGATAGTAGAAGCAGAGGCTCCTGATTGCAGTAAAGTTGATGAATATACCAACACCTTACTAATTGAGGCTGAAAAGGGGGTCAGTTCCTTCTCCTTCAGACCAGATCACAAATCTGTTCCATTTGCTAAGATAGTTTCTTGGTGGATGGTTTATGGGAAGCCAGAAGTATCTTTTGTACTGGGGAAGATAGATTATTCTGCCTGGCAATTACTGGAAGTGTCGGTACCAAGGGGCCAGCTTGAGACTTTGTAGGTTGGGATGGACCAGGCCCTGTGGATGAGATAGCAGTCCCGGAGTTGGGTTCAGAGTCCACGGATGGTCAACTAGGTGAGGCCAGAGAAAAGGGAACCAGACTTGATGAAGCCAATAAGGGTGCAATGAGGATCACTTTGCTTCTCAACCATTGTGCTTTCTTCAAAAACTGGGGTGTTAGGGGAAAGTGAGGAAAGGCATAAAGCAGTCCTTGGGGCCAATCGTGTAGAAGAGCATCTCTTGGGGACTCCCCCTGAGAGGGGATTAGGGTGAAGTAGCTGCTTTATTTGTGGTTCATGGGAGATGCAAACAGATCGCAGCAAGACTGACCCCGATGACGAAAGATCTCCGTCGCTACTGTGGGATGAGGCAGAAGAATACATCTGCTCACTTCATCCACAATCATATTGGCATCCCACAGAATGTGCATTGCTATGAGGAAGAGGTTGGATGCTACAGCCCATTGCCACACTCTTAGGGCTTCCTGACATAAAGGTTAAGATCTGGTTCCATCCTGTTTGTTGATATACCAAACCACTGCCATGTTGTCTGACTGGATACCAAACCACTGCCATGTTGTCTGACTGGATAGCAATTGTCCCCGAAAGGAGGGGTGATTGAAATGCCTGCAGTGCTAGAGGCAAGGCTGTCATTTCTAGGACGTTGATGAGCAAATTGGCATCTAAGGGAGACTAAGTGCCTTGGACTGTCTTTGCCTGAAAATGCCCCCCACCCACCCCATCAGGGATGCATCCATGGTCACTACAGCTTTGGGCTGAGGGGGTGAAAAGGGATGACTCCATAATGCCTCTTCTGGCTTCATCCACCAATTTAGATGCTGCTTGCATTGATTTGTTATACGTATTGGATAAGACATGGGATGTGTCAACACAGACCACTGTGATGCTAGGAGCCATTGAAGCAGCCTTGTGTGGAACCTCGCCAGGAGAACTAGGGTGATTGATGCTGCCATTGACCCTAGTAGTTGTAAGACTAAGTATGCTGTGACTGTGTCTTGAGAGAATATCACTAGGAGCAGTGACCTTAATCTTTATAGTCCTGTAGGTAGAGCAACCACACAGGATCTTGTGTCGAATGTTGTTCTGATAAATTTTGTGCTCTGAGTGCGCACCAGTTTTGACTTTTCTTTGTTTATTGAAATGCCTAAAACTCTGCCAGTTGTAGAATGTAGTACAAGGCGTGAAGCAGTAGATGCCTGCTGGGGGCAGTAAGGAGCCAATCGTCTAAATATGGAAACACCCAGAATCATTGCAGCCTCAGATGACTGCCGTGCATTTGGTAAACACCCTGGGGGCTGTGGTGAGACCAAAAGGCAGTGCAGAATTGGTAATGACTGGCTCCCAGCCAGAAGCAGAGGTATCTTCTGGAGCGCTTGTCCATTTTTATGCAGTAGTATGCATCCTGAAGATCTATGGAGCACATCCTATCGTCTTTCTCCAGAAATGGAAGGATAGACTGAACTGTGACCATCCAGAATTTTTTGTCTGACAAACTTGTTCAAGATACTGAGGTCTAGAATTTGGCCTCCAGTCCCCTGTCTTTTTTGGTCCTAAAAAGAATCTTGAGTAAAATCTGGATCCTACTTGGTCTGGTGGGACTGTTTGGATGACTCTTTTTTTAGCAGTTTTTGAATTTCTTGAGCGGCTGGGTCCCTCTGAGTGGGTGAAACATTGGGGATTCGCCTTTGTGGCCTTGGATGAAGATCTAAGGGAATACGGTAACCTCTGGGAATTATTGTCTGCATTCAGGAATCTGATGTTATTGAGTGCCAGGCTAAGTAGTGCAGAGAGAATCTTCCTCCAACTGCCTCCAGAGGTAAGCAATCAAGGCCGCTCCTCAGGATCTCTGATAGGGTTGCCCAGAGAAAGAATCTCTGGAGCCCTGTTTGCCTGGGCCCCCTCTGCCATGAGAGGGGTGTCTTCCTGATGAGTCCCCCTCTGCTCCAGGGAGAAAACTCATCACGTGTATCCCAAAAAGGCCCTTGGGACTTCCTGAACCACATCCTTCCACTCCTCTGATTCCTGGAGTAGGATCATTGAGGAGTGGAAAAACATATGCCCACAGCAGAAAGGGTCTTTCCTTCCTTTTCACATCTGGCTAATGTGTCTTTAACTTTTGAACCAAACAACAAGGAAGCATCAACGGGGAGCATTGACAAAGGAAGACTTGAAGGGGTCCACAAATTCACACAAGTGCATCCAGGCATGACGTCTCATGACAACGCCTGCACTCGCTGTTCTGGCCTCACCTTCAGTTGTATGTACAATCAACTGCTTGGAGGAGTTAGAGATAGATTCTAGGGTCGCAAGCTGGGAGGCAGTCTTATCACATATCTCATCAGATGCTGCTCCTGCCAGGGTTCCTGAGAGCTCAGTGATCAGTTCCCTTTGAAGATGGGTGAAATGTGCCAAGTAATTCAGTGACCGTATGGCAAAGGTCGTTGAAGCATACACCCACTTCCCTAATCTGTCCAACGTCCGAGACTCTCGGTTTGGAGGATGGACAGTAGGATTCTCCTCTGTGAGTTCCTTCTTTGTGGCCACTGCCACCACCATAGCATCTACCACTAAACCCTTGAACCAGTGGGGTTGATCCTCTGGGGGAGAGAGAATTTTGTCAGGTCTCTGGGGAATTGGCTCAATAATGTCAGGTGCCTTCCAAGCAGCACTGCATGATGAGCTTGACTAACTCATCTGCAGGCCGGGTCACCCAAGAAGTAGAAGGTCTGGCATGGAAAGCCTGCAAGAAAACAGATTCCTCAGAGGAAGAGTTGGTGGGATTCCAGTCACCCCTCTGCTTTAAGATTTCTAGGATGTTTTCGAAGGAGACATCTTCAGGGGTTGACCAAGAAGACCCTTCCCCTTCATCATAATCTGTATCCTTGATGCGAGATTCTTCTGGAGAATCAACATGTTTCCTCTTGCATGATCGCTTATGGGGTGGCTCATCGGGGGGAGGTCTGAAGAGGACTCCGAAGAGAGGGTACTCTGCGGTAGGGTGTCTTGCTGCTCCTGTGCCTGCTGCCCCAGTGTAGTAGACTGTGACAGCTGCGAGCCAGAGGATACATAGATATGGCATTCTGATGAAGTGGGTACCAACTGTGAGCTTGCTGAGGCAAGTGCTGTCTCCATAATCTGAAAGGCAGGCCCACCTGAAGAGGTATGGGAGCCTAGAACCAAAAAAGACAACCTCCGAACCGGGGTCACACCCCACTCCAACGAGCCCTCCTCCAGAGAAGGAGCCGCGAGAGTATTTGGAACTGTCAAAGCAACCAGAACCATAGACGGCGCCATGGAAGAAGTCGGTGCTGTACTAGGGATTCCGGAGCCAGCAGCCAAGTCACGGTTGCGTGGGTGGGTTGGCTGCAACTGAGCCAAGGTCTACAGAGAGGGTTCTGGGACCAAGGTGAGATCCACCATTGGTACCGTAGAAGCTGGAACTGGGAGAGGCATTGAGGGCTCCAAATCCTGCAGGGCGATTGAAGGAGGAAGATAAGTTGGAGAAAAAAACCTCGGCTCCTAGACGAGGTTGGAATACCTTTGGCCGCCAAGAGCTGATTCACCAATCTAACTACATCAAGCTCTGAAAGACTCCTGGTGGAATGAATAGACATCCCCGAGGGAGATCCTGGATGTTCAATAAAAGGACTGAGTACAGTGGTAGATTTCGTCGGTTCCATAAGAATAGACAGCACTGTGGAAGGAGTCATAGACTCTGGTGCTGAGATGGTTGTCAGTGCCAATCTGGATTGTTTATAGACTTCGGTTCTGAGGAAACATGGTCTTTGGACGATTTCGGTTCATGAGATTGAGGAGATGCTGGGACTGAGTGGCTTCTCTTTTTTGCTTCTTTTTTAGGAGGCTTTGACGTCTCCACCTCAGACAAAGCCTCTGAAAATGGGGTTTTTAACAACCCCTTTAGGATCAATTTGTTGTGATGCTCTGCAAGGGTCCAGGCACTAAACTCCTAACAGAGGCTGAATTTCTAAGTACCCCCAAACAATAAATGCACGAAAGATGCCCATCGGAGCTGGACATCTTTCTGCCACATTTCTCACATTGCTTAAATCCAGTTGTACCTTTTTGTTTGTCAGCCATTGTTAGATAGACTACACAATGAACAGCTGTTCACGCTTATCACCCACACACAACAAGACAAGATAAGTTTTTTTTTTGTTTTTATATAAAGTGTACCAACCATGGTAGCAAGAGGGATACACAGAAGGGGTAAAGAAGAAGAAACAAAAAGTGGTATGTAAGAGTTACCAGAAGTATGAAGGATCTATACCAACTATGGTAATGAAGAAATACCAAATAGGTAAAATGTAGGAAAATACAGCACTTACATGCAGATAGTCAGTAATTTGATAATAGAATACAAAAATGTCAAAGAAAAGGAGCTATAAAGAAAAATATATTGAGAAAAATTGAAAAAATAGAGAACTTAGCTTGAGAGCACAGCCTGACGTGTCCTGAAACTACACGGCAAATGAGATCTGGGGGGAAGGGAAGAGAGGCACTATGGGTAGCCTTAGCTCAAGAGTTTCTGGCTGACGCGAGCTTGTTACAGCGGCCCGAGTCAGTTCTGAGGATGGAACCAAAACCCAACTCTCATGAATGAAGATTGACAACATCAGATTAATCTTTTTTATAGCTATTACATCAGCAAGAAGAATTTCTGAGTTACAGGCCTTATCAGCGAAGCTCCATTACATCCTTTTCCATAAGGATGGAGTATTCTTATGTACTAATCCTTCCATTATGCCAAAGGTTGACACGGAGTCGAATATTAACCACTCCATACAACTGCCAGTGTTCTTTCCAAAATTTTTAAATAAGGGTGAGTACATGCTACACTTCCTTGATGTCCACAGGCAATTACACTTCTTTCTACAAAGAATGAAACAGTACTGGAAATCTGATCAGCTTTTTGTGTCCTTTGCTCCTAACTGCTTGGGTAAAGCAGTGTCCAGAATCACTCTGGCTAAATGGATTATGAATTGTATTCAGCTGATTTATGCCCAAAAAGGTTTAGCATTGCCTTGTCCCTCTAGAGCCCAGTCTACTGGATAGATGGCCACTTCAGCTGCTTTTTCTTCCAGAGCTTCTTTTGATGACATTTGCGCTGCAGCTGTATGGTCAGACAGTCATATTTTTGTTACACATTACAAACTGGACATTATCTTTAGAAACAGAGCTTATTTTGGTTCAACAGTGCTCCGGCATGTCCTTCCGTAGGGTTCACCTGAGAGTTATATAGCTGGGACTCTGAACTATAAGTGAGGAAGAATGAAAAGGACAACATCAGATTTATAAGTTATGTACTTACCATAACTTGGCATCTGTGTTGTCCATTTTCATTCATCCTCACCTTCCCTCCCAGCCTAATACTCCTAGAAGGATTCCTAAATGCTATTGGGACCCTCCGGGTCTTAGTTTGAGCCTCATCTAAATTTATATTGTCTGGTATGTAGTGACACCCCAGTAGTTTTAGGGCAGAAAACTCTATCTGAGGAGTTGGGGAAGGACTGGGGCATTATGGAGTACAGGGGGAGGTGCACAAGGCTTGGATCTGAAATCTTGTAAAATACGGCTGAGTCTCAGATCTGAGGATTGGATCCTAGACCCATAAGTAAGGAAGAATGAAAATGGACAACACAGATGCCAAGTTATGGTAAGTACATAACTTATAATTCATTTCGGTTGAGCTTATTGAATTGATGTGTTGCATATTGTCATTCATGTGCTGTTTTTTTTTTTTTTTTTGGCAAGATAACGAGACTAAGGGTTTAGCCCATTTTCCCCCACTGCTTCATGATACCAGAGTTAATATTTTTAAAGTTGTATAGGTCTGTAGGTAGGTTTTGTCTCCTTCAAAAAGCACTGCTTTTTTTATTTTTGCAGTGGACATAATTTTGATGAGTCCTGGCACTTTCTGCAATATACTGAACTTTGATGTAGAGCACACTGATGATTCAGTATGAGAGCTGTTTTAGAAAAATTATTTTTCAGAAAGTACCAGCCTTTCATTTTTTTTTTTTTTTTTTTGTATTGTGATGGTAACCATTTGAAATGTTGGGACCCGCTAGAGTGTGTCCCGAAAAGAGAGAGAGAGAGACTAAATGGCTGAAAGATTGGACCTGTATATACAAAGTCCAATCCGCCATTTCTTATAAAATTCCTTTTTCTCTGAGGTATGGTGATCCTCCCCCCTTTCCGGCAAAAAGAAATTTAAAAGAGAAGAAAGATTTTGGAGGTCTGTTCTTTCATTTTCAGCTTTTCGGCATGTCAAGTGCTGACATTTCAATAGGGTAGCCTATTGTGACCAGTAAATTGTTTTTGGAGGGGAGTTGTGCCTCCCCAAACCCATGTAGGGGCGATTATTGCCCCCTTACACAATTATAATCCCCTGCAGGAATGCAGTGCAGTTGTTTTAACAAAAGTCCCAGTCATTTGTTAAAATGGTCTTTTGGTAAAATAACTGTATTATAAAACTTGTCTTGCCTTCAGTAAATACTGCTGTTATGGGATATAAGTTAATTTTTTTTTCTGAAAACAATAAATCTTATATATGTATCCAGGGACGACTTATTTGATTTACTGTGAATGTATTCAGTTATATAATTCAGAATAAATCTGCAATACATCTCTAATATAGTTGGTGCCACTTTGTTGCCTTAGTTATTTTGTTTGAGGATTCTTTTTGTTAAATGCTGTACTGTATCCTCTTACTAATGGCTGGGACTGTAATAAGCTATAATACGACATTATTTAATAAAGCAATGCCTTTTACATGTTGTCATTTTATTCTGCAATTCCATTTGGTTTCTTTCAGCTGGCTAGCCCAAGTGTAAAGAGACAGATTAGAGAACTATTGTAGATGGCCATCCATTAATATGACTATGTTTGTGCACATCTGATTACAGTTAGTCTCACTTTATTTAGGGTAGATATTAAAAAAATGTATAACTTGTAGGATGGATGCATGCCCATTCAATATTTTTAAAAAGGTAATTATAGATATGCATCTGTGGCCATTAAAAATAGAGATTTTCTTCTTAAAAAAAATGTTCTTCGTTAATTTCACCCTTAGTTCCATTTAGGAAATGGGGTTAGTAGTTCTTCATATGATCAGTGTTGCAGTTTGACTTTCAGAACTGTGCACCCTCCCCTGGCTAGAATGACCCTTCCTAGGAATGTAGTTTCTACCCTCCTCCTCAACTTATCTAAGGCCTTCGATACTGTCTCCCATAAGCTCCTCCTTTCCAAACTCATCTCAGCCTTTCCTATTCTTCCATCAACTGGTTCTCCAGTTGCCTACCAGCTACCTATCAGCTAGGGAACAAGCTGTAAAGTGGAACAACTGTAGTTCTTTCCTGCACACTCCAACAGGGGTTCATCAAGGCTCTATTTGGGGTCCCTTACTATTCAATATTTTTAGTAATGACTTCTACCAAAACATCACTAATGGTAAACTCGTCCAATATGCAGATGACTCTACCATCATCTGCTGTGCCAATACTCTCCCCAAACTAATAAACTAACTCAAGAGGCCTTCTCCTGCACCGAATCCTGGATACTAGACAACCACCTAGACCTTAATGCATCCAAATCCAAAAAATAATGATTTTCACCCCTTCTAGACACACTGTTATGGACAAAACATCATTCTCTATACTCAGTTAAAACAAGATCTCTATTGAAATAGTTCCCATGCAAAACTTCTGAGTGTCCTTATTGATGACCAGCTAAAATTCAACATCCACCTACAAACTAATATTAAAAAAAAAAATCAAAAGCTTGGAATACTTTATCGTCACAGACACTACCTATCTTTTTCATTCAAACAACTCTTATCCACCACCTACCTCATCCCCTCTCTTCTTTTTGGGGCCGCACTACTTACTAATCTCCAATCAACCCTGAAATCAAAATTGTCTTCATGCTATAATAAAACTTCCAAGTTTGCCACAGTATCCAAATCTTCCACTCATCACTGCAATTCCCTCCATGCCCTAAGGGTCATTCTAGCCAGGGGAAAGTTGGTGTGAATGACCTGAGACGAACCTCCTTGGACTACATGAAAAGGGACATGGAAGAGCTGTCTGATCTTGTAGCCCAGGCAGGTATGACCCTAGCCCTGAGTAGCATCCTGCCATCACGCAGAATGATACCACAGTACAATGACAAAATGATTGACTTCAACAATTGGCTAAGCTTCTTGTGTCATTCTAAGGGGATCCAGTATTTGTCTGCCTGGGATGACGTGATCGACAAGCCACGATGCTTTGCCAGAGATGGCCTGCCCTGTTGCCCCGGGGATTCTGGATACTGGCTAAGGCTCTAGCCACCCCTATAGTGCCTTTTTTAGGCAAGATTCAAATGATAAATTCACCACCCTAACAGGTACAGGCAAGAAGAATCTGAGGGTATTGCTACTCAATGCTAGAAGTCTAAATCTCAAAATGCACTCTCTCGAGGCACTCCTTAAAATGGAGAACATTGACATCTGTGCAGTGACAGAGACCTGGTTCAAGGCTCCAGAGAGTACCCCTGCATTACCAGGCTATAATTCATACCACACCTTTCGGCCACCTGACCTGGACCGAAACACTAAAGGTGGAGGCGTGTCCATATTCATTAAGGATATCCACACCTCCAGGCTAGTTGCTCAGCATAATGCATCCGAGATTATCCAAGTGCAACTAACTCTGGGCAAGACCGCAATTCAAATAGTAGCTTGCTACAGATCCCCCACCATGCCCCAGGATTCCCACTCCTCATTTCTTAATACACTGGAAAATATTAGGGTACAACCTAACACCCTAATAATGGGCGATTTCAACTACCCTACCATTAACTGGGAAAACTACTCATGTACCAACTCTTGTGCTCAACGTTTTCTGGAATTCATAAATTCCAATGCCATGGATCAACTTATCCATACCCCCACCAGGGGCAGCAATATCCTAGACCTGGTTATTACCAACATGGGCAACCAGTGCTCCACACCAGAGGTCAATTCCTCGTTGGTCAGATCCAACCATAAGCTAATCACCCTAGACATCCACATCCCTCCCCCACCCCCCATTAGGGAAACCACAGTAAAAAATGTCTCCAAAGCCAACTTCACGCTTCTTAAGACAGAAGTGGCAAACTTCACGACACCCTTGCTGACGGACAATAGTGGTATGACTGCTGAATCTTACACAAATGCACTTTACAAGCACTTACATGAGTGCATGGATCGTGCAATCCCTAACAGAACCAAGATGCTATCCTCCAAAAAAAGGAAGCCAATCTGGTGGTCCCCTGCCATAAACAAACTCTACAACAGAATAAAGAAACTGTTGCAAAAGCGAGTAAAATCCCATGATTGGAGAAAGTCCCTGTCAGCTTCAGTAAGAAGCTGAGATCCCTCATAAAATCCTCCAAAGCTAGTTATGAAAACAAAATCGCCACTGACTCTAAAGACAACCACAAAGCATTCTATAGCTGTGCCAAGAATCTCAATGGCAACACTCAGATCTGCTCTGAGTTACAGCCCAATGGCACTAAATATACAGAACCAACGGATATTGCCAACATCCTGGCAGATAGGTTCAGTGCTAACTTTACCCCTCTGTCATCTCCTAAAGGGCCCATCTCTATACCAGAAGAATGCAGAGTTCCTGTAATCACGGCTGCACAGGTAAAAAACACACTATCCAAAGCCAAGAACACAGCATCCATGGGACCTGACAACATCCCAGGCTGTGTTCTACATGAACTACAGAACGAACTGGCACCCCACCTAAGTACCATGTTCAATCATAGCCTCACCTCAGGCTATATGCCCACTGAATGGCGCACAGCGACAGTTATCCCACTCCACAAAGGGGGAGCCACCACAGACCCCGGAAACTACTGCCCCATTAGCCTAACAAGCCTGGTCTGCAAGGCTATGGAGCGTATCCTCATGGAACTTATACACAATGACATTGGTAATCTCCAAACTCAGGACCCCACCCAGTTCGGGTTTGTAAAAGGCAGATCATGTCTCCTAAACCTGATAGACTTCTTTGAAGCAGTCACCAAAGCCGTAGATGAGGGTAAGGTGGTTCACACAGCCTATCTAGATCTTGCCAAGGCTTTTGACACCATCCCCCACTCTGGAATTATAGATAAACTCACTAAACTAGGTATAAATCCCTATGTCACAAGATGGGTTGCCAACTGGCTCACTGACAGAACCCACACTGTGAAAGTAGCAGACTCCAAATCCAGATTCAGACAAGTGGAGTACCACAGGGTTCAGTCCTGGGTCCTCTCCTGTTTGGTATCTACTTCTCTGAAGTACAGGCCAACACAGAAGGTCTTTGGCTAATGAAGTTCACAGATGACTGCAAACTAGGAGCCATAATCAAAACTCCAAAAGATGTGGACCTTGCTGAGACAGATGCCTGGTGTCAAAGCCATGGCCTCAAGCTCAATGCCAAAAAGTGCATTGTCATTCCTTTTGGTAAAAACTCAGTACCCATGAACTACCACATAGGTGGTAGTCTACTTAACACCGGAAGTGTGATAAGAGACCTTGGGACACAGGTGGACAGTAGTCTCTCCTCTGATAATCACATCGCCACAGTAGTCAGGAAATCCTTCTATGTGGCACACCTCATCACAAAAGGTTTCTCATCCAGGAAAAGAGAGGCCATTGTTCCCCTCTACTTGTCACTCATTAGACCCATTATAGAGTACAATGCCCCTTTTGGTATGTACCTCACAAGACATCTACAACAACTGGAAAGGCCACAGAAATACCTCACAAAGAGGATTACCGGCCTCAAAGAGATGCCCTATGCAGACCATCTCAAAAAACTGCAGCTTTACTCCATTGCATATCGCCTACTCAGAGGCGATCTCTGCCTAACACACAAAGCTATGTCAAACCCAGAGCTTTTAGACATGCTCCACTTAAAGAAATCCCAATCCCTACGAGCTACACGCTCTAGGGACCTAAACCTCATCACCACAATAAACAGAACATGCTGGAGGGATAGATTCCTGTCCCAGAGACTTCCCATACTCTGGAACAAACTACCTATCTATATCAAACAAAGCTCCTCATTAGCACTGTTCAAGAAAAATCTTGATGATTGGATGGGAGATAGGAAACTCACCCCGAGGATCACTTCTGTGGCTCTGCTCGACAGTGGCACAGGAAAATAATTTTCTTGGGTGGCGAAAGCCAGGGTACCTTTGACTAGGCTTATATAGGCCCTAGGGCCAATAGCCTAGTACCTACCTATGAACCTAAACTGGTTAGAACTCCCAAACTACCTAACTCTCATTCAACTAACAGCAGCACGTAAGCTCATCTTTAAACCCTCTAACTGTCCTTCTCTCTCCTCTACCTTAAAAAATCCGCCAGCCACACAGAACACTAAGATCCACTAATCAAAATCTCCTTCAACTTTACAAACCTTTATGTTCCCCAGGGAAACTCCTACTATCCTTCTCCCTGGCTAGATTATGGAACTCAGTTCCCCATCACATTAGAACTACCCAGAATCTCCCTTACTTTAAAATCTTACTCCACTCTCATCTCTCCTCTCTTTGGGAATGCTCCTGCTCTCACCATTACTGCCTTAAAAACTAGCAAGTTGGCTAAAATTCACTTACTGGCTAGTCACTATACTACCTGGATGTCAGCAAAATAGTAGTCTGGATAAAGAGAAACTCAAGTAGAAAAGGAGAACAAACTGCAATGGGAAGGCACCTTGGAACTGTTAAGCAAAAAACATTTCATGCATCAGTATTGTATAGGAGAATGGCTGCCAGTAATCCAGAGGAAAAAAAAATAGTCCAAGACATTTAAAATAAGAGAGATACTTGAATATACAAAGTCAAATGGCTGATAAGAAAGGAGCATTAAGCAACTATTTGGGTAAGGTGATAACACTGTAGAAATTGTATGTTGAAAAATTAAAGAAAGACCTGCTGAATACGAAATATCTCAAGAAGAACTGTTTCAAAATGTAGTAGAGTTAGAGGACATAGCATGCAGAGAAAATGTTTGATTTGCTGCTATACCAAAGAAACTGGAAGGAATGGACTGCATTAATTTTATTAAATGAATGGGTATAAACAACTGGACTTGCTTCAGCCTTACACCTCTCTTTATCCTTTCCTATTCAAACTCAGGCATTAGATGTATATTTATATTGTCTCCATATATGATGTACTACTTGCACATGAATTGTATTACTTGAACATTAATTAGATGTTCATCGTGTTACACTGCTGCAGTCATTACACTTGGGTTATCCTGCCGTCAGGCGATTCCCCAGTCGGCCTGAGTTCCAAAGTCTTGGTCCGACGTTGGTTGCTGTCGCCTCCTCCCTGATGTCATTGCGACAGGGGTATATAACATGCAGCCGACGCCATTTTCTTCAGTCTTTCTTGCCGCGCGGTGCCCGAAGCAGAAGCAGTTCGCAAGTGCCGGTCAGCCAACTCCTGAGATTTTCATTCCAAATCCAGAACCGAAGTCTTCTAAAAAAGCTAAGTACCCCGTTGTGGAAACTTTTTCTTGCCTCAGACCGATGTCAGTAAAAGTTAATAACTGTATTTCTTGTGGGAAGCAAATACTTCATAAGGATTTCCACTACTATTGTATTCCATGCCTAGGCCCTGACCATGACGTCACTGGTTGTCGGTTTTGTGCTAGGTTTAACAAACGCACTATTAAACGTCAATTTGATTTTGCCCTACATTATTTTGGCAGAAAATTCAATTATACCATGCCGTCAGAACTTCCGACAACCGCAATGCATAAAACGCGCAAGGACAGGCATCTGAGGCCCAAAACTGACGAAGAGGCCTCTTCTAGGCCGGTCGCCAGTTCTCCAGTTTTCAGCGAGGTGCCTATGCAGCCCCTGATGGCCGCTTGCACAGAACCACAGACCACTTCCGACTCCCACGTGGAGCTGGCTGGGCCTTCGGACACACTAGGTTTTCAGCTTTCCGATCCTAACCTTACAGAGGGAACCGAAGTAGCTGAGCAGTCTACAGCTACAGAGGGTGTTTTCAGACCTACCCAGTTAACCATTAAACCCTCTGCTAAGTCTAAGCCCCCCTTAAAAGCAAAGAAACAGACACACAACTCTCTCCAGGACAGGCTTCCATGCTTAAGAAACAAAGGCTAAAAATGGCCAAGGACCTAATCACCCTGATCAGGGGGGTCCCATCCCCCTCCTGATAAAAGGCCCAGACAGGATGCAGACTATGAATCTTCTGACCAGGTGTCCATTTCCTCAGACTCTTCCTCGGACCTAGGATATTCTTTACCCCCTTTTGAGGATTCTGATGCTGAGGAATCAATTCCATCAGCCTCTCCGCCTGAGGATTACTCCTTTGGGGAAACCTTACATAACATGAGGGAACATTTCCATTGGGAAGGCCAGGATTACTCAGAATCCAAGAAAAGGCTCAGAGACTTCCTTTTATTGCCTCAACACAGACCCCTTGCTATCCCGCCAGTTTTGGATATTGTGGATGATATGTACACTGAGTCCAGTTTAAACCCTGACTCCTTACCCCCAGCCGCAGTTAAACCTGATAGATATTACAGAGTCCCTGACTCTCACAAAGTTCTGTACAAAAGCCCTGTTGCTGACCCTAAAACTATTTCTCAGGGACCCAAAGGGATTAAGGCCTCATCAGCAAAAAACCCAGTTCCCTCTGACAGAGATTCCAGAGCATTAGACAGATGGGGAAAGAAGGTATATACGTCTGCAACTTTAGCAATGAGAGCCTTGAATTGCCTGTTTCACATGCTAAAATATCAGCAATTTTTGATGTCTCAGTTGAAACAAAAGATGCTTCCAGATTCAGATCCTCCTAATTTTAAAGAAATGCAGGATTTATTGCATGCAGCTGAACAAGTGGGAAAACATACTTTGCAATGTGGGTTTGATTCCTTAGAGGCCTCCTGTAGAGCAGCAGTTACAGGCTCTGTCATTAGAAGGCATACTTGGTTAAAAGAACATACGTTACCAGATCATGTTAAGGTCAAATTACTGGATGCACCTTTGCAGCGGGATGTGCTGTTTGGAGTTAAGGCAGAGGAGGTATTAAAGAAGATGGAGGATAAGGAAAAATCTATGCAAACGGTGAAAGATTTCTTACAGGTTCAGCCTCCTCGTTTTAGCAGAAATTGGCCAACAAAGAATTGGTCCTTTCCAGTCACAGATAGACCTCAAAGGGGCAGATACAGACGTCCAAGAGGTAGAGGTCAGGCACAAGGCCCTTACATGCCTCAACAATGGGGTACACCAGGCCAGAAAGAAGGGGAAGACAGGCCTCAACCTTATAAAAAGCATCCTCCCACTGAAGCTGCCAAACAGTTCTCTCTTGGCAATACCCTTAGGAAGAAAACAGGCACTTTTCTATCACAACTGGCATTGCATCACCACAGAAAAATGGGTTCTCAACATTGTAACTCAAGGTTACAGGTTCCACTTTCACACTCTGCCAAGGTTAAAAGGAATGCCAAATCTGCCACCAAATCAATGGGTAGAGGCTCAAAAACAAATTACAGCACTCATGGACATGAGAGCTATTCAAAAGGTACCACCACAGGAACAAGAACAAGGATTTTACTCAAGACTCTTTCTGGTTCCCAGAAAGGACAAAGCCTGGAGACCCATTCTGGACCTTTCTTCACTGAACACTTACCTGGTTGTTCCGAAATTCAAGATGTTGACACTACAGCAGCTTTTTCCCATGCTGGGCAAGAAAGCTTGGCTCGTGATGTTGGACCTCAGAGGTATACCTGCATGTCCCTATCAGACAAAACTGAAGATACCTCAGATTTCTAGCTGGTTCAATGCACTACCAATTCTCTGCACTGCCCTTTGGCTTATCTACTGCGCCCAGGGTCTTCACAAAGTGCCTGGCACCAGTAATTGCATTTTGCAGGCAAAAAGGAATTCAAATTTATCCATACCTGGACGACTGCCTGATTCAAGCATAGAGCAAGGACATTCTACTAAAGCATCTGGCGTATGTAAAAAAAGTTATTAAGTTGCCTGGGGTACACAGTAAACGAAAAGAAATCAATACTAGTGCCCTCACAACAGATAATATTCCTGTGTACCAGCTTGAACACAACAGCCCAGAATGGCTTATCTCACGCCAGACAAGCAAGGACAACTGACTCAATATTTTCATTTAATGGCAACAAAGGCCAAACTCCCTGCAAGAAAAATTCTGCAGGCCTTGAGTTACATGGCATCTTGCATACTACTAATTCCATATGCCAGACTGCATATGAGGAAACTGCAATGGTACCTAAAGAGTGTATGGTCTCAACACTGTCAAAGTTTGGAAACAGTTATACCACTAATTCCTTGCCTACAACAGGGGTTTTGATGGTGGGCACAAGCTTGTCACCTCAACAAGGAACAGCCTTTCACTCAAACCACAGCCAGGCAAACACTGACAACAGATGCATCGGATTACGCCTGGGGAGCACACATGGCAGGAAAATGTATCCAGGGCAAGTGACCCACAGAGCAAAGACATCTCCACATCAATCAAAAAGAGATGCTAGCTGTACAAAATGCTATTATAGCTTTCAAGGACCTGCTGCATTCAGGACAATTACTTCTAAAGACAGACAACAACACCACAGTTATGTGGTACATAAACAAGCAAGGGGGGACACACTCCTACCTCCTCTGCAGACAAGCCATGACCTTGTGGAACACAGCTCTAAACTACTAAGTTCATCTGCAAGCACAATTCCTGCCAGGAGAGAAAAACACACTGGCAGACGACCTAAGCAGAAATATTATGGACCCCCACGAATGGGAATTGAACCCACAAATATTCAGAATGATAACACAAAAATGGTGGAGCCCGGACATAGATCTGTTTGCTTCCCCAATGAACTGCCAATTACAAAAATTCTGCACAAGGAGCTACCATCCACAAGCATGGAAAGTGGATGCCCTCTCATTCAGCAGGAAAAAAACTACAAGTATACACTTTCCTTCCTTTACCTCTCCTTCCAAATAAAAGCCAGGCAGGAAGAGTCAAAGATGATCCTGATTGCACCAGACTGGCCACACCAGCACTGGTACCCAATCTTAAAGAACTTAGCACAAGAACCACCCTGGATTTTGCCTCAAATCCCACAGTTGCTGACAGCACAACAAACAGATACTTCACAACCAGCTAAAGACCTTAAATCCAGCTGCATGGAAAATTCATTAGTCAAGCAAGCAATGCCTCTCTCCAAAGCTGTTATGGATGTCATTCTGGAGGCCAGAAGGCCTAGCACCAGGAAAGCATACTCGGATAAATGGAAGAGATTCTGCGCCTGGAACCAAGCACACAGCCTTGACCCTCTGCTCACAAACATTCCTCAGATACTTCAATACTTAACTCAGATGCTGGACAAGGGCCTCTCCTTTTCATCCATCAAGATCCACGCCTCAGCTATTTCTGCTCATTACAACACGGATCCACCATTTTTTTCTCATTCTTTGCTCAAACAGTACCTCAGAGGGGCTAAACACATAAGACCACCTACACCAACTTGGGACCTCAACTTTGTTTAGGAAAAATTTACTTTACCTCCTTTTGAGCCAGCGAACACAGCAGAATTAAAATACATCTCTTGGAAAACTGCTGTACTACTGGCAATAACATCAGCACAAAGAGTTTCAGAATTACAGGCACTAATGGCAGTGGAACCTTTCCTCATCTTCCACCAGGACAGGGTGTCTTTAAGAACTAACCCTACCTTTATGCCAAAGGTGGTATCAAGTGTGGCTCTAAACCAAATTATTCACTTGCCAACCTTTTATCCAAAACCACAGAACAAAGGGGAGAGACTACTACATTCTGTGGACATTCACAGACAGTTACGCTTCTACTTGGACAAAACCAAAGCTGTCAGAAAATCTGAGCAATTATTGGTAGCATACGCTGCAGGAGCTCAGGGAAAAGCCATTTCAAAGCAGACTATTTCAAAATGGATAGGACACTGTATACATTTCTGCTATACCCACCATGGGAAACCTGTACCTAGCAGCATTAGATCTCACTCCACCAGGGCAACATCCACTTCAAGTGCCTACCTCAGAGGAGTACCTACCAAGGATATTTTGGAAGCAGCAACATGGAGTTCTGTGCATACCTTCACCAAACATTACCATTTGCCTTTATACTCCAAATCCAGAGCTGGCTTCACCACTGCTGTACTGCAGGGCTTTATAGCCACCCCTAATGCCTTATAGATCCAGCCTCCCTACCTCAGCTTTGGGATTCCACCCAAGTGTAATGACTGCAGCAGTGTAACATGATGAACATAGTACAGTTTTGTACCTACCATAAATGTAGATGTTCGAGTGTAAACACTGCTGCAGTCCAGGTTACCCTCCCTCCTTCCCCTCTTAACTTTCTGGTACTTACCTAGGTCATCTATCCTTTATTAACTATGGGAAGTATTTGCTGGTAACTAAAAATGGTTGTTTGCTTTTCTTTTGTATATTTTACTAGCAATTTGAATTGCCTACCTATTTGGGGGCACCTGACATCTGGGGCAAGAAAAACTGAAGAAAATGGTGTCGGCTGCATCTTATATACCCCTGTCGCACTGACGTCAGGGAGGAGGCGACAGCAACCGACGCCGGACCAAGACTTTGGAACTCAGGCCGACTGGGGAACCGCCTGACAGCAGGATAACCCAAGTGTAATGACTGCAGCAGTGTTTATACTTGAGCATCTACATTTATGGTAGGTACAGAATTGTACTTTATTACTGTAAATATCTTAAAATGCTGTACTTGTGTTATTTACTTCTGAATATTGTAAATATTGTTTTACTATTTAGAGCTTTTTTCCCCGGGCTTACATTGAAAATGGGCTCATTTAGGCCCAATGAACTTTCCCGGTTAACAAACTGCAATAAATAAATATTAACGCGCTTCCAGTATAAATGTGGCATTAGCCCACATCATCTTTTACTTCTTTCTTGGTTCAGGCTAGAGGCTGTTAGAGAGATGGTTAGATAAGTACCCCACTAGAAACTTCTTCCTTTATCACAGAATGTCCTTTTGGGGCTTTCCAACAATATAGCCCTTTGTTTTCTGTGCTAGTTTTAGTTTAAAAAAAAATGGAATTAGCTGTCCAGGCCTTCTTGGGCAAGCAAAATCCAGAATCCCTGATTAGCCAGAGCACTATGTATAATGACACACAGTAGTCACTCTCTTCAGATGTCCCTTGGGGGGCATGCAGGGAAGTGGGCTTCCTGTGAGGAGGATAGACAGGAAAGTGGAGATGTCAGTTCATTCCCACTCAGCCATGGAACCATGGCAATAACGTTTCAGTCCACAGCGCTATCATGTGCTATCCCCATGGCCTCTGCTGATGCCCACAAGGAGGCTATCACTCCTCTTGACTGAAAGGACATCCTCCCAGGCCGAAGGTGATTCTTTAGTTGGTCTGGACTTTGATTTCTAGATAACCAGCTGCAACTCTCTTTCCATTATCTTGTTGGGGCGGGCAGGCAGACATCCCCATTATGCTTCTCAAAGAGGATACCAAAAGGTGTAAAGAAGAGATTTGATACTCCCATCTGCACATTCCAATATCTCAAAAGGCCTCCCCCCACCGTATTGAGGACCCAGATGTACAAGCTGCAGTTGTGTACCGTTTTACCTCCATCTTTTCTTACATGAAAGAAGAGTCCTTAATTTCAAGCCCCATGAAAAAGACTGGTTTGAATTGGTTCAGGATGTTTTCTAGTTTATTCAGAACTTGCAAGCCATAACAAATAGGCTTCCATTTCTGGATCCACCCCCCCCCCACAAACAAAAAAGAGGGAATCTTGTCTGAAGAGTGACACTCCTCTGATTGTAAAGGAGGGGAATACCTTGATTATAGATCTCACCTGTACTGCCTTTTTGATATAATTCAAACTGTCAGGACATACTGTCCTCAGCCACCCCTGCCCCCCAAAAAATACATCCAATTGGGAGAGACACTGTAATGAAGGGGCACTTTAAACAGGAACACAGAAAAGGTATACAGACCTTCTGGGCTTTGACACTTCAAAGCCTTTGGCCAATCCTCCAGTATTTGAGGCCTTACTTGCCACATCGCTGGAATCAGACATCCCAAAATCCTGTTCCCTGAAAGAGTGACCATTTGTATAGAGGTACAGGAGCTTCTTAAATCCCATCATAAGAATTTCATGGCTGAGCCTCCAGATCCAAATACCCCTCCCAGTGATTGACAGAACATTTGATCACTTTGGGAGGAAAAGTGTGCAAGTCAGCAAACCTGGCCTTCAGAGCCCTAAATTAGCAGAAGCACATGATCAAATTTAAAAGTAAATTCTGAAGTAAGACATTAAGGCCGTTACTAACATCACTGTAAATATGAAGTAAGTCAGCCTTGCCTAATCCATTCCACTGTAGAGGTGGGCAGATGTGCTGTTAAATGTGGTTATTATACTGTGGGTACAGCAGCCAGGGTTACTTCTGCTGCCAGTTTAGTAATGAGATATGTCTCTCTCAGGATTCAGCCTCTGCCAGAGGATTTTAAATCACACCTCCATTAGATAAGGAACCATTTTCTCAGATCCCCCCTTCCCAAGAGATTTTCAAAACTCTGGAGTCAGTCAAGTAACTTTTCCATCATACTTTACTGAGATACTTTAGAAACTATCCTTCAAAACATTGGCCCTATTACTGACATTAAGTTACTGGAAGTAAGGTGAAGAGACTTTTCAGTAAAGGAAGAGGCAAGGAAAATGTAAAAGAAGGTCTGAAGGCCCTCAGCCCAAGTTTCTTGTAGGGAGTAGCAGTAACTGTGCTGCACTTCTCCACCCCCCCCCCCCCAAAAAAAAAAATCTACAGACATTTACATGTCAGCATTGCTTTCTCTTTACATTGCCTTGGCCTGGTCTGATGATTTTATAGGATTTTGTGAGTTGCGTGTTTTGGCATGAAGCAAAAAGTTCTAGCTCTGTCACATACTACTTCTGAATAATTTTTAAGAATACTTCATTTTTACCATCCATTCAGTTTGGACTACACATGTTCTACTCAGTGTGTCCACAATGTTGTTTTCCTGCCCTGGGAGGTACTGTGCCAGTAGAGCTCCATCTTCTGCTCAAGTTCTCAAATATGCATGGCTAGCCTGCACAAGAGGCATAAGTGTTTTTTTCCCCTGCTCATCTACCACATCATTGTGGTGGTGTCCTTTGTCATGTGAAGGGGGCCAGGGCTTCAACAGTTTCTATAAGTTGATGGAGGCCTCAGCCAGTTTGGAAAGAATAGGAATAACCTGCCACCTTATCCTTTCTGCTGACGACAGGATTCACATGAGATATTTTTAAGGGAGATGCCGTGCTAAGTCAGAGCATCTCATTGTGGGGTGGGGGGGGGGGGGCAGATGGATAGGCCCTGCAGGCCCAGATCTGGATTTGTTTTTTTTCACTTTATAGGAACTTTCCCTTTCTTTACTTTCCTACTTTTCCTTTGGTCTGAGTGGTGGGAAAAATCAGGTTTTGGTAGGGTAACCTAAGCAAGGGAGCCTGCAGAAAATCTTTGACTGCCTACATGGCCTTTCTCTTTTCCTTCAGTTTCTTAAACACTTTCTCAGATGGGGGTTCCAAATAGAAAATCTTTGTCAGGAGGGGCAGCAAGGATCTCTGCTTTAACATGCTGAGTGTGGCTATACTGTCAGCAAGGAAAGCCTCCTAATTAAAGACCTCATGGAATAAACCTTTCCCCAGCTTGCTGGAACAGTATTCAGAAACTATCAGAATAGTTGATTATCTGAGAACCCTCAGGGTAAAGCTCAATGCACATCTTTTTTTACGAAGTCCAAGATGGCAGCACTGAAAGCAGGTTAATTAGATCTCTCCCAGTGTAAACAAAAAATAAAAACTGAGAAAAAAGGCCAGTAAAAACTAGCAAGTTGGCTAAAATTCACTTACTGGCTAGTCACTATACCACCTGGATGTCAGCAAAATAGTCTGGATAAAGAGAAACTCAAGTAGAAAAGGAGAACAAACTGCAATGGGAAGGCACCTTGGAACTGTTAAGCAAAAAACATTTCATGCATCAGCACTGTATAGGAGAATGGCTGCCAGTAATCTAGAGGAAAAAAAATAGTCCAAGACATTTAAAATAAGAGAGATACTTGAATATACAAAGTCAAAGGGCTGATAAGAAAGGAGCTTTAAGCAACTATTCGGGTAAGGTGATAACACTGCAGAAATTGGATGTTGAAAAATGAAGGAAAGACCTGCGGAATATGAAATATCTCAAGAAGAACTGTTTCAAAATGTAGTAGAGTTAGAAGACACAGCATGCAGAGAAAATGTATGATTTTCTGCTATACCAAAGAATTGGAAGGAATGGACTGCATTAATTTTATTAAATGAATGCGTATAAATAACTGGACTTGTGTTCCACAGCAGAATTTTTTGATTGAAAGGACATATGTGGTGTATGTTCCAAAATCTGTTCATAAGAAGGTAGCCAATACCCAAATTAGTAAAGATGCAGCCATACCAGCTCCACTAGCTGCTCCTGACAAAATTGTGAGCACCACAGTGTTTGGGGAAAATTCAGTCATTGTACACAAGGCAATAGAGAAACGCATTTGTCCCTGTGAAATTCAAGTTGCTGTGTATGCGTGCTCTATTTTTCCTGGATGATCAAAGACATTTTTGAATGCAGTTCAGGCTAAGGAGGAAATAAAGTTTACTCATCAAAGAGCCAGCAAGCTGAAGAGGACTCATTCTTCTGCCAATAAAAGCAGCCCATAGAGAGGAAATTTGACAGTAAAACCTTTTCCATTGTGCCAAAGGAAATGGTTGAGAACAGAAAAATTATATTGTGGACTTGAAACAGAGATGGATGATGGGTGACCAAGAGGATGAGGAAGCAGGCCAACAAAAATGTGAAATTAGGAAATACATGGAAGAGTTGTAAAATGCCATTTCTAAGATGCAGTTTAGACATGAGAACTATGCCTCTGCAAGACAGGGAAGCTAAAAACAAAGATTGTTGACTGTTAAATTGGTGGAAGGACTCTAAAGTATATCTGCATTGTCATTAATGTTACAAGGATAATGGAAAGCCTGAAGATGTAACTGAAAGTAAAAGAAAAAAGCATTTTTGTCATTTGTAGTGTATATAATAAATTTTTGAAGTAAATTACATGTTATATTGTAAAGTAGTTTTGTATTCTTTTAAATGTGTGGAGGAGAGTCTTGGTGTCAGCTGTTTATGCTAGTGATGTTAAAAAAGTCCTTTTTATGGACTGTAATGTATTTAAGTTTGTACTGTAACATGATAAAGGGCAGCCATGGTGGTGCAGCGGTTAGCGTTGTCGCCTCACAGCAAGAGGTTCTCCGGTTCGATTCTTGGCTGGGGTGCCTTCTGTGTGGAGTCTGCATGTCCTCCCTGTGGTCGCGTGGGTTTCCTTCCACATCCCAAAGACATGCAGTAGGTGGATTGGATACTCTAAATTGGCCCTAGGTGTGTGTGTGTGTAAGGTTGGGCACCAGGCTGGCAACTCGACACTGTAAAACTCCACTGCCAATCATGAGCAGACAGATGGTCCGCTGTGGCGACCCCTAACCGGGAAAAGCTAGAAGAAGACTGTAACATGATAAAGGCTGGATATAAGCAATGCAATGTGATGTGATCTTGGGGATGTAAATGTATATATTGGTCATGTGATATGTGTGTATTAAAATATAAAAAATTCCCATTTTTATACAAGTGGAAGTGCATACTAATGATATTAGTTTACTCTGCATATAGTTTTCTTGGGGTCTATATCACAATGTCAAACTTAAGTTCGATCTTTGTAATATCGAACCGTTATGTTCTAAACCCAACAAAACCAAAAGCACAAAACAGCAATTTTTTTTCCCAGGGAAAAAAAAAAAAATCACTGTTCCGTGACAAAAAAAAAAAAGAAAAACCTAACCCTAAAACCTAAACTGAAGTGGGGGGCTGTGCCCCACACACCCCCCTCCTTAAATATACCAACTCTGAGATCACACCACAGTGGAGGAAGTAGCAAAGCCCCAAAAACGGCCCACCAATTTTTTTTTCCCTAGGAAAAATTTTGATGTGCCGTGGCTTTGCTATTTTCCACTTTCGGACTTCAGGGTCTGATATTACAATGTTCGAACTTGTTTTAGTTTGACGTTGTAACATAGACCTGTTTTCTTGCACTTGTAAAGCTGTTAGCATTTTATTTTCTATTAGCAAATCCCTGTAGTTGGAGACTGCATCTACAGTAGCAGGTAATTATGAAATGACTGAATAACATGCTCAGATGCATTTGAATAAGAAACATTATAAGTAGTATTTAAAGGGGAACTGACCAAGCCATTCAGTGACAAAGTTTGACATGGAGGAAAGTGAATATTGCAAATAGTTGTACCCCCATCAGGGAAACAAGTAAAATGCCAAACCAAACAGAACAAGTCCAAAACCACAAAGGAGGCAGCGAATTGAAGAAATCCAAACCAAACCAAATGAAAGGAATCCAAACCAAGGCAAATAGCGTACTAAAAATGTATTGTCCGCTTTCGTCCAGTAGACTTCATCAGCTGATGAAGTCTACTGGACGAAAGTGGACAATAAATTTTTAGTACGCTATTTGCCTTGGTTTGGATTTCTTTCATTTGGTTTGGTTTGGATTTCTTCAATTCGCTGCCTCCTTTGTGGTTTTGGACTTGTTCTGCATCCCCATCAGCCTTAGTTTTAGATCTTCAGTATTAAGAACAGTGTACAATTTATTCATTTAAGGGCAGTGAGTGTACTTTGTAAGGCTAAAAAAATATATATATATCTCAGTTGAGAGCATACAAGTTGGTTTTCACAACTTGAAGGGAAATATAGATGCAACAAGGACAGAAAGTATCTATGTAAGATGGAACACAGGCTGTAGAGTTCTCTCCCAGTATGATTAAACCTAACTTGAAAATAGGTGAAGCTGTTTGTTTTGGGCAATTGACCCTCTGTGGCAGGGTAACCTCCCATTTTGGAAAATGTATATAGTTCTGTGTGTTTGCTGAGAGTAAAAAGGGGTTGGGGTCAGAAATATATATATATATATATATATATATATATATATATTTATATATAATTTTTTTTTGTCTGCTTCTTGAGTGTTTGTATTGAAGAACAAAGTTTGGGAAAATGTGACATTGGCTCAAACAGAGATGAGAAGCACAAACTGCATACAAGCTCAATCTGCCAAGCATTAGCGTGTCCAAGTTGGAAACATGTCCAAAACAAATGTCTTGCAGAATATGTGAAAGTAATATGTTTTTATCAGAATCACTGCGTTATTGGTTTTATCATGGAAGGTAAATGGTAAGTGTAGGGGAAAATGGCAATGCTGCAAGAGACAAATGAGTGCATGAAGTCGGTAAAGAAAAGATTTCAGAATGGATATTCTGGAGAATGTCTAGAATAAAGGAAAAGGAGGTGGTAAAATTGTCACGGAAAGTCAATAATGGTTAATGTGGCAGGGAAGGAAAATTACACTGCAATGTATTTATATTCCACTTAAAACTATTTTTATGGAGCTTAAGAAAATTTTGGGAGACAATTATCTTTCAGCACGGAATGCTATTTATAGGGGGTAATGGACTCTGACTTTCAATAGTGATAATGTATCAGAGGGATTTAGAAGGGAAAATATACAAAAGAAGGCAGATTTCTGAAAAATACATGAGAATAGCTGGAATGAAGTGTGGAAGGAATAAGGTGAAAGATTCAGGAAGGTTTTGTTTAGCAATATTTTTGTAGGGCAGGGGAAGTACCAGCACCTTATATGAAAGCGGTGGTGGTTATTACCCATAGAGGGTAAAAACCCAGCTTCATATACATCAACTACAATTTTACACCATGATTAATCAATACTAGCAGAGGTGATCCCAAAAGTGATAGATACATTTTTTTTTTGAGGAGATGCAAATATCTGACAACATTAATGGAACCATGATGATCCAGAGGGAAGACGTGTAAGAAAATGCTGCTGTTATTCAAGGGATTGATGCACAGAAGGCATTCGACAGAGTCAGCTGAGATTTTATGAGTAGAGCAATGATAGCATTTTTGTACCTGACAGACTAATAGGGTTAATTAAGAGGGTATATGAAGGGTCGTCTTCTTTCGGCTTTTTCCTGGTTAGGGGTCGCCACAGTGGATCAGCTGTCCATTCATGATTGGCAGTGGAGTTTTTATGGTGTCAAGTTGCCAGCCTGGCACCCAACCTTCCACAGAAGGCACACACACTCACGCCTAGGGCCATTTTAGAGTGTCCAATCCACCTACAGCATGTCTTTGGGATGTGGGAGGAAACCAGAGCACCACGAGGAAACCCACGCGAGTACAGTGAGGATATGCAGACTCCACACAGAAGGCACCACAGCTAAGGATTGAACCAGGGAACCTCTTGCTGTGAGACAGCAATGCTAACCGCTGCACCACCAAGGCCACCCAAGAGGGTATATGAAGGGTCAGAGGAAAGAATTAATGTGTTCTCTTTCCCCTTTGTCACTTGCTTTACATTTAGTGCCACTGGCAAAGAAAGTAAGGGAGACAAACTCAAGGATGCAACTTGTAAGGTAAGATAATAACTTGATACGAGGCCAAGCAGAAGTCAGTGATTGCAAGTCTGAAAGACTACACTGCTGCTCATAGAGGCATCCTTAGCTTGGATAGGTTGTAGCCACGTCCAAACATGTGCTGCCATCATGATGGAGGATGAGAAAAGCCATGGTTCATGGGAATAACCCTGCCCCAGGCCTATATATAGGTATACTCCAGACCAACTTGCTTACTTAGCCCTGCTATAGTTCCATCTGGAAGATAGGAAGTCTAGTTCAAAATACGTGGCATCCCTCAACCCTCCCCTTGGGAAAGTTGGGTAGGCTTAACCTCATTATTCTTTCCCCATACCCTACCAACTCCAAGTGCCTGAGATGCAAATTACTTTCTGATCACCTGGGATGTATTTAGAGATTTCTCTCCATGCCGACAGAGCTGACTCAAATTTAATTTTATTTACATACATTAATAATTTAAACATCTTTTTAGCAAGCCTTACAATTACAGTCCAAATGATGCAATTTTTCTTCTGCATTCTGCTTACACTTTACCTCATGTTAGTATTTTATGAAGGAGTTTATTATTCTGGCTGTAAAATTTATTTTAATTGATAGTATCTTATAGTTTTTAATTTCTTAAGTAATATGTAAAAATGACTTTTTTTTTAAATTGCTGAAGTTGTTTTCTCATTTCACTGAAGTTTACTTAAACATTAATAATAGAGTATTCCCAACTGTTTCTATACCATACCACTTCCATTTATACTGCTTAAACATAATTTGTTATTTCTCAAAGCATCTTTCTTTCTGTTTATGTGGGGGAGTGGACTAGTGAGCTGACTCTTCAGCCACAAGCTGGGCTCTAAGAGAGAGCACTTGCACAAAAATGTACAATTTTCAGGGGCATGTATAAATCAAGCATTCATGTTTCAAAAACATTACATAAAATGCAGTATTTAACAGTTAAGTGGAGACATTGGTTGAAGAATGTATTTGTTACTATAGAAGTGAATAAAATTTCATATGGTATGCAAAGAAAGAACATTTACAAGGGTTTCAAAATTTGATGCATTATTTTATTATTACATTTTCCACTTCCAAAGAAATTTGCAGCATTGTCTTAATTTTGTTTCCAGGGCATTCCACAGCCCAGGAAGTGCCTAGAGTTGGGAAAGGGCTAAGGACCCACCAGGCATCTGGGTCTGAGGTCCTTGCACTATACTTCAGCCTGGTGGTCTGTGCTTCACCTTCTGTGTCTTTTATGGTGGAATGTCTGCTTTGTAAGCCATGGCCTCTGAACAGGAGTGCCTGATGCTTACATCAAGGTCCATGACACTTCCGTATGAGTATGTTGTAATCTCATCCTTCCCTTCAGATACAGAAAAATACACTTCAGCAACAGACACCTGAGACTGGGTATCTGTGGAAGCTCATCTGTCCAGTAGGACATGCTAGCCACCAAAGGGTCTTTATCACAGGCTACATGATGAATGTTCAAAATGTCCGAGGCTTGTGAAAGTGCCAGTCAGGACCTACACCCTCAGACTGACCCAGAGGACTGGACAGTTTTGTTCCATCTCCCATGTTCCTTTCTGCCTTTTATTTTAACCCTCTTTTCTTGGGGAGGATGCCAGATGCCACAGACTAACCTGTGAATACCGTCATGAACTGGATGAAGGCCTCACGCTTCCTTCTGTTCAAACAGTTGAAGGGAATGCTGCCTACTTCTAATGGTTTTAGGGTGAAACCCAGACAGACACTATACTATATTCTGTTCAGACCCTAATCAAAAACTGACAATTATAAAAAAAATCCCTGTGGGGGAGGGGAAGTTTGGCCACCACAGATGTACAGCTGACATCACATTTGAATTCTAATCAAGATCTGTATGCAAAACACCTGAGAAAAAGGATGTTCCCCAGTGGTGTACATGTTTTTGGTCTGAGTTAAAGCAGGCTAAACCACATCAGACAGATGCTAGGCTCTGTGGTACACTGCTACCATAAAGCTCTAATGTGGCATGGGTGTATGCTTCATTTACAATGGAAGTATCCTGACATTCCATGGGGAGGGCATCTGCCATGCCTGTGGTGGACATGGTTCTGAGCTGCAGAAGTCTAGAATACTGCAACATTGATTGAACCAAGGGACATATTTATGTATCATCATATTCTTTCCAGCTTCGTGCTGATAATAGCGTTACCATTTCAGTTAATGATTTGCATACAACCCTTACCTGGGTTAAATTTAATGTAAAAATGATTTATTTCCTGATGAGAAGTATGTAATTATGGTTGTTTAAAGTCCTAGATTCATAAGGTATATATTTGTCCTAATATCTGTTGATTATCAGCTTCCTCCAGAGCAACTGACTCATTCAGTTCCTATCACCATGTAAAGGGTTGAATGGATTGGCATAATTTAGGCAGCCATCAAGGGTGGTTTGAGTTGTTTTTTTTTTTTAAATGCATCTCTGAGGCCCTAGCTGTGCACAGTTAGCAAGGCACTAAGGAGAAATAAATTTTCAAAGGCCTGTTCACTAAGGACATCCTGTCACTTTCACAAGTGGTATTTCCTCTAAGCACCCCTACCCGTAACCATGTGGCACAAGAGGTGGATTCCCAAGTCTCCCACCAGGGGAAACACTCTGCCCAGTGTGCCCCCAAGTGCACATAAACTTCCTCTCACCCAAAAGTAGGGGTTAGCAAGGCTCCTGCAGTGCTGGATAGTTTTAGGTATAGTTTTCATTGTAAAATATTGCTTATTTGGTATTTTGCTCTGATAGACTGCGGTAGTATTGTCACCTCACAGTAAGACGCTGTCCGGTTCGATTCTCAGCTAGAGCGTCTTCTGTGTGGAGACATGCGTGAATGGGCGTACCTTCATTGAAGGTTGTGCGCCAGGGCTGGTAACTCAGCATGTAAAAATCAACTACCAATCATTAGCAGACTGGAGTTCCGCTGTGGCGACCCCTAACCGGGAAAGCCGAAAGACACAACAACAAAAAAAGACAGTATTTTTCTGTCACACACAAATGCTCATATTTTTCTCTTTTACTGACAGCCTTTTATTTATTTGGCTTATTTTTATTGCATGACTAAGAAAGTATGATGTTTCAGTGAAAGAAATTTTATTTAACAATGTTCTTCATTCATAAACACTTTTATTGAATTACTTTTACCTCATTAGTTTTTTTCCATTTTATTATTTTCTTGAAATACTGCCGCAGTGGTAGCATTGTTGCCTTACAGCAAGAGGTTCTCCTGTTCGATTCTCGGCTGGAGTGCTTTCTGTGTGGAGTCTGCATGTTCTCCCCGCGTTCGAAAGACATGCATGAATGGGCTTGCCTTCGATGAAGGTTGGGCTGGCAACTCGGCACCATTAAAATCAACTGCCAATCATTAGTGGACTGGAGTTCTCCTGTGGCGACCCCTAACCGGGAAAAGACAAACAAATTGTCTAAGCTCCCCTTCCTTTTTGATTTCTGCATTGCTTAGCAGCAAAGTTGATTCCCGATTGTTAGCCTCATTTTAAAGCAGGAATTAACTAATTCCATGGCAGGCTTTTATTTTTCATTCTTTTACGTAATATTTAATTTCTTGAATATTAATTCATCTTTAAATAATTTAAGTATATAAAAGGGGATGTTCTTTATAAATTCATGTTTATAATTTTTTCAAAGCAAAGTGAAATATGACATTTCAGGAAGCAGTTTACCAGTTGTAAATCATTCTGTTGGCTCTTAATGTGCACCTTCTTCAGTTCTTAAATTTGGATCATGTAAGTCATTCTACAGTTATTGTCATCCATATTATTTTTCCTGAATGTCTTTACCATTCATACCCCTTTTATGCTAGTAGACTTACACTCCTAAAATATCTAGTTGAAATGGGATATTTCTCCAAGAAACAAATTTAGTGAAAGATGATGTACATAACCTTAACTCTAACAGAGGTACTGTGCACTCTTCTCTTAACGAAAAGAAATGGCTATTAATTTTGTTGAAGAAAAAAATTATGTCTAATGTAAGTAATGAGAAAGGGAATTTGTTCAACAAAGTAAAGAATCTCAAAACAAATTTATATTAGTTTCCTGGTTTAAAAGCCAAATTTGCCAAGCAGTTATTTATCAGAACATGAAAGGTCAGTTGATCCTTACAGATGATTTTTAGCTTGGTTAAGAAATGTCACTTGAGTGCTTTTTCCACACCACCACTAACTTATGTGTAAGAGTTATACAGAATATTAATATGAAAATAATAACCACCTCCATCCTGGAAGTGTTTGATTACATTTCCTTTTCTGAGACAAGGCAATGCTCATCCAGCCTAACCATGTCTTCCAAGAAATTAGAATGGTGCCACTGTCAAGCACTCCAAACTGCATCCAGCTCTATGCAAAGAACAAAGCTTGATGAGGAACTATATGAATATAACTTGGGACAGCAAGGTCCATGGAGGAAGTCAGGACTATGTCATACAGAGACAAGCTTGTCTTTACTGTCAGCACTGTGCTGACAGTACACACCAATCCATTTCAGGATCCTGGAAAGCTACCCAGTGGAGTTCAACTGCAAAAAGTAGTGGCTAGACCTGGGGAATAGTAACACTACTAAGGTCAAACACTGTGCATTAGTGAAACAGAATATGAAGTGTGGTATGTGCCCAGAATTATGTACTGCAGCAAAACCAAATTCCTCTGTAACCCAGAAGAAATTATTTTTACAAGAGCTATGGCCTCTTTCTTACCCTGGATACAGAGGTTGTCCAAGATCAACCATCTGATCGGAGAACTTAACTTGCACTACTGAGTGGATGTTAAGACAAGGAGGTACTTGCAGTTTGCTCCTGAACCGATGATTATCTCAAAAGGAGTTAAGAATTTTGGTAGTGGTCTGAGACAAGTGTTTAATGGATAGAGAAAATAAACACCCCCATCTTCAGTACTACATGACAGAAAAAAAGAGCAAGGCACAAGTGCTGATAAAGTAGGACCAAAAACTGTCATCCAGCTAGTCTCATTTATGAAGGTGACGTCAATATCTTGCAACAAAGCCCTCACTCATGTAAATGGGAAATCAGTCACAAAAAAAATCTTATTCCCAAAGACTGATTATGCACTACCATTTATCACCCTGGGAAATTATCTTAATTTGTGTGGACTCCAAAAGACAAAATCTGCTGGTTCTTTAACCTTCCCAGTGCCCCACTCACTGTATTTAGTTAAATTCTGCAAACGCTTTCACCACATTTTCTGTCCACCCCCTAGCTAGTACATGAACCATTACCTCACAATTTTATCCATTACAAACTCACCCATCAGGCACTATGACCTTACACAGACCTTTATTTTCACTGTCCACCACCAAGATAGAGCTCAACAAACTTCTGTTCTGGATGACACCTTGTAACTGAACCTTCCTTCCCTGATCTTCTTAACCATCTCTTTGAACCCACTCATTACAAAAATCTTTCAGGTTAAATAGGCAAGTCATTCTTCTGTGTTATCTTACTCCCTCCCTATACTGATACCATTTTACATTTTTTGTTTCTGTATGTTTGAACCATTTGTAAAATACTGTTAAGCTAAAACCCAGAGTTTTTTTTTTATTGTCAACATACTGATTTGCTTTAGCCACATGTTTCTTTTGATCAGGGCTGGTGATAGCATTTTAGAGGCCCCTGGACACTTCCAGTCTAAGTATTCCTCTGTCATTGCTTCACCTCCTAAGCAACCTCCTAGTTCATGCTGCAAAATTTTAGGAGTACTACGCACAGACTGACCTGTAGCTGCAATGCTCTTACATTCTGCTAGACCTGTGTACCACACTGTTGGCCCATCTCATGAAAGGACATTTACTGACATTTGGTTGCAGCAGTGACACATTGCAACTCCTCTTTGTGCAGGGCTGGACTTAAGCAAAATGGCATCCTAGGCATTGACTACTCTTTCTTGCCCCCCCCCCCCCAACAAACTCACAACCTCCAGTGCTCCCCTTATCTTGGGCACTCTGCACCATGTACTTTACATTTTTTTCTTCCTTTTCTCACATTTTGTCTTAGTCTTCAGCTTTTTAAAAAGCCATTACTTAAAAAAAATCAATATCCTTTATAGTACAAAGTCCAAAATCCAATAAAATATAAAGCAGTGAGGCAACCACGGAATATAAGGACCATAAACCTGTTTAATAAGACTTAAAATGGTAAGCGTTTTCGCTATCAGTTTCTTTAGATCAAAACAAACATTCGTATAAACAGAAGTACATTTAAATACACTTGAACAACCAATCAAGTTCATTCAATTAATTTCAAAAAGTGCAAAGGGCCTCATCAATGGCTAGAATTGAGCACTTAGATGTTTATATTGAAATAATGAATTGGTCAATACAGGGGTTCATAGGAAAGCCTATGATGGGAACACTCTGCTTCATAGACATAGCATGCATCCCAATTATGTGTTTAGATATGTAATAAAAGGGCAAGGGATGAGAATATCCAGACTGAATGCATCTGAAGATGGATTTCAGTTGGAATTATTGGACTTAAAAAAGAAATCCATGGATAGAAGATATAGTTGCCTTGAAATTGAGAAAGGTCTCATGAAATTACCCAACCTTAGGCAAGGAAGAGCGGGCCCCTACTATTCACTTAGAACAGGCAATGACAACTATACTACAGTCAGCAATGAACAAATAGGGATGAAGATACCCATGTTCTGTATGAGTAACACTGGTGCCATAATGGAAGTGATTAAGAAAAACTGGGGGGGGTCTTAACAGTAGATCCCCTATCAAGAGGGGTCACAGATGACCCTAGATTCAGATTTAAGAATAAATTAAATTTGAAGCGGTTACTATGCCATCCAAGAGATAAGTTAAATGTCTTACCACATGAAAATGTTTGTGCCTACCCATGTGGTAGATGTAATTTCTGTGGATATCTTGATAGCAGTGGCCAATTTACACATCCAGACACTGATCAGAATTTTAATTTTGAAATTTCTGCTAAATGTCACACACAACATGTGGTATATTTGGCCCAATGTGTCATGTGTTATGTGTTATTCTATGTAGGGAAAAGGGATAGGATCAGAGAACACATCTATAATATTAGAGTACGATCTCACAATAATGCCCTTTCCAAACATGTCATGTTGAGGAGAGATGAGCAGACTTTTAAGTTTTTGATGACAGATGTCATTGTACCTGGACTACAGGAAGGAGACATTAGAAACTTTATGGAAAGTAGGGAGGTTAGATGGATCCTAAGACTCAGAGCTAACAGGGGTAGGGGTCTCAATGAGAGGGCGTCATTGAGACCTACCCTGAAATCCAGGAGACTTAGAATTAATTGGGTATAATAGGAATGTTGTAATATATTTAAGTTCGTCAGTATGGTTGACATGTATTCTGCTGTCATGAATGTTACCACCACTTGCACTAGTTATTTTTGTTAAAGAACTTCTTAATAATTTTGTAGCTAGGGATGTGGTTGTTAGGCTATAATTTTATATTTATCAGTTGCTCAATATTTTATTAGTTTGTATACAAGTTTCATATGCATTGTATGTTTTTGTTGTAGGTGAGGATGACTTCTAAGTGAAGTGCTTTTCTTTGCTGATAAGATTTTTTTTTTTTCTATTGTATACCTTTAAGAAGAGCTACATTGCATTTTTTGTAATTAATTGAATGAACTTAATTGGTTGTTCAAGTGTATTTAAATATACTTCTGTTTATACAAATGTTTGTTTTGGTCTGAAGAAACTGATAGTGAAAGCACTTACCATTTTAAGTCTTATTAAACATTTTTATGGTCCTTATACTCCATGGCTGCCTCACTGTTTTATATTTTATTGGATTTTATGACTTTATGGCAGCAGATCGTTTGCCCTTTGGAGGGCTGTTGTGTCTAAATTTTTTTTTTTTTTGCTTTGAAGTAGATTTTACTATTTACACAACCTTTTCATCCAAATGCTGGCTTGAACAGAAATTATGATTAAGTGAAGAAATTCATTGTTGCTGTTCAACTTTAGTTTTCCTTGCATCCTACCAACAGTGCAGTAATGACCAATTAGGAAATAACACATTAAGCTGGGACCACCAGAAGCCACAGATGCTCTAGGGTGCATCTTGGAGCATTTCTCAATTTTTTAATTCAATAGTGGCCTGAACAAAAACTGAGTAAGAAAATGATTTTAGTCTTATTTTTCTTTCAAGGTAGACATAAGCTATGCCTAAAGCTTATTGTTCACAGCTAACAAAAGTGTCTCATTTAAGAAGACAGTTGTGTTGCTTTGAGGATACATAAATCCTATTTGAGAATACTGCCTACCCCCCCCCCCCCCCAAAAAAAAAAAGACGGTCACTAATTGTGCATCCTCCTGGTTCAAAGGGTCATGCATTTTAAGTGACTGTTCTCATACATATACTTAGCATGCATCCTCACTTCTTATCCCGGTTCCCAAAAGGCAGCCATCTGTATACATGCCTAATGTGATTGTGAGGAAAGTTTTAAAAAAAATTTTACAGTAATGTATTACACCTATACAGTACACTGCCCATACACATGCTGCAGTAAACTTCTTTGCGCACCTCAGAGATCAGGGGGATAAAAGAAACAATGTCCCTAGCACAAACACAAGCTTTGACCTCCTGCACATACCCAAGGTTTGACAGTAATGACAACACATTCCTCAGTACCCTTCACATAACCAGCAACCTTCATTACACACATCTGAGCAAATGCTTTTAAAATGGGTGAGGGTAGAGGCTACCACTAAGGTCATGTCAAAATCCATTTAGACACTCTGGTGTGGGGGCCACCAGACTCCTAGAACATCAAAGTATCTGAATGTTCTGTGATATATTTTATGCCTTATTTTTGAAATACAATTACTTGTCAACTGTATGTATATATATATCTATATATATATATAATTTTTTTTTTTTTTTTTTTTACTGAGAGCTGGTATAGTTGGCATATGGGCTAAGGTCTTTACCTAACAGCTACAAAGTACAGTTTTATTCTAATCTCTGGTTATTGGCTAGGCTTGTAATAGTCTAGAAACTGATAGCCTGGTCTTTACCTATGAACCTGTAGCAGTAATGTATGTATCCCAGCATTATTGTGTTTGCACAGATGAAAATCAGCGATATTATTTGCACACACAAACAGTGTACATTTAACCTTCAGGGAAAAGTGGGGAATTATGTTTCATCTGCTGCATGTTTTTCAGGTGTTGGGGCTGAACAGAGCACATGCAGTCTCCACACAGCCAAGAACTCAGCTACTGCACCATAATGGTAATAAACAGTTGCTTTCACACATCCTCTCTTGCTAAACCACCAAAGATAGATGTCTATCACGTGCAAGGTCCATTTGTGATGGTAAGTGTAAAAAAAAAAATGGACATCTTTATTTTTTTTTAAATGCACTGTAACCACTCCTCCCCACCTACACAAGCATAATGACAGTGTTGATAATGTCTGTGTTAGAAAGTGAAGTATATCATAGCCAGCTTTTTACTCTTACAAGTCATAGCAGAACAGTACTAGTTTTATATTTTTCAGCAAGTAGCAGTACATTGTGCAACACTGGTACTGTTGCACCAGATCAGTAACTGCTGATGTTCTTCATGTTTCACTGTTGCAGTCATCACTTGTGGGTTATCCCTGCAGGGCAGCCCTCAGCCAGCCCAAATACCAGAGTAAAGATTATTCCCTCCTGCTTTTTGCTGTCTTGGTGCAGAAACTGATGTCAGGTCATCAGGGCTATAAAGGAGACAGCCACCATCATTATATCAGTCTTTCTTACCATGGAGCCCAAAACAGAAGCAGTTTCACAAGTGCATCAGTCAGTCATTGCCAGAGTGAGGGAGAAACCATCCAAGGCTAAGTCCCTCATCGGGGAACCTTTTCTTGCCTTTATCCAATGTCAGAGAAAGTCAATAACTGTCTCAGTTGTGGAAAACAAATCCCACACAGAGACTTTCATTCCCACTGTGTCACCTGCCTAGGCCCAGAACACGACTTCCCTGGCTGTTGGTTCTGTGCCCTGTTTAATACTAGAACTATTAGACATAGAGCTGAGATTTTAGCTAGACACTTCGGCGTTTCTTTGTCTCATCGGGGTATGGTGTTGGTCATTCTGTAGGTTTACCCTAGGAAAAAGAAAGATAAAGGATAGGTCTGCAGATGACTCCAGTACAAAACCTCCCGGCTTACGTCTAACTTCAATTGCTGAACTCAGTGAGGTGCATTTGCAGCCCCTGATGCCAGCCAAGGAACCGTTGCAGGCCTCTACTGAGACCCATTTGGAGTCTGGTATACCACCGGGCCCATCTTCTCCTGCCGGGACATTGGCCTTCAGTCATGTGGTTGGGTCCGGAGTTGCTTTGCAAGCACTAGTTTCCACAGACACAGAACCAATGACCGATGCAGACAGAGACAGATGATCATCCCACAGGTTAAGCTGACCTTGTGTAAGACCTCTGGGTCATCTAGGCCCAAAACCACACTACCCCTAAAAAGAGCCCATCACAGGGACCCAGTCTGACTACCAGCCTACCATGCAGTCACAGCAGCTGCTTAGAATGGCAGAGGATTTGATCACTTAAATTAGAGGAAGCCAACCTACTCAAGGCACCTCAGCTAAAAGGAAGTGGAACACTTCACCTGAGGCTCTTTCTGACAAGGACTCAAAAGAATCAGGACTAGAAGACTCTGACAATAAAGAACAGACATTTGCAGCTTTTGAGGACTCTGTTGCTGAAGAACCCTATTCCTGCTGCCACCCCTGCTGAGGACCTTTCCTTAGGGGAAACCTTAAATTCCCTCAGAGAACACTTCCACTGGGAGGCTCAGAATTTTCCTCAATCGATGAAAAGACTGAGAGAGTTCCTTGACCTGCCCCAGCATAAACCCCTAACCATCCCTCCTCTCCTGGATATGGTGGAAGATGTCTTTCTGGAGTCATCACTCACTCCTGGCTTTCTCCCACCTGCCCCCAGAAAGCCAGACAGATATTATATGGTACAAGACACCCACAAATCTTTTCAAAAACCCAACAGCTGACCCAGAGGTCATTACTCAGGGTCCTAAGGGGGCTGGGGCTAGTTCCTCAAAAAATCCCATCCCAGCTGACAAAGAAAGCAGGGCCTTGGACAGATTAGGCAAAAAAGGCTACACTTCAGCTACCCTAGCCATTAGAGCCCTGAATTGCCAATTATATATGTTGAAATACCAGCAAAATGTTCTGGAATTACTAAAACAAAAAAAATCAACCTTACCAGACAGCAGCACTACCAGGGAACTAACAGATCTTATAATGTCCAGCTCCCAGGTAGCCAAACATTACATGCATTGTGGTTTTGATGCCTTGGAGGCTTCCAGCAGGGCTGCAGTCACTGGCTGTGTAATCCGAAGGCATACCTGGTTAAGAGAGCAGCCTTTGCCTGACCAGGTTATGTCCAAATTGCTAGATGCCCCTCTGGATAAGGGACAGCTATTTGGCCACAAAATTAAGGAGGTTATTAAGAAAATGGAAGACAAGGCCAATTCAATGCAGACTGTGAAGGACTTCCTGCAGATTCAGCAGGAATTTTCCCCACAAAACATTGGTCCTTTCCTACTCGAGCTAAGCCTGTCCAGAGAAAACCATGCAGGGAGAGACCTACCAGGCACAAGCACAGCACAGATCCAGACAATGGACCACTGCAACACCTAAGCAGGGGAGTTCTAAGCCACCTGCCTTCTCCAAAGACTCTCAATGACTCTGCACCCCCTGTGCCTCACCAACCCCCAGAGAGACTGGTAGGAAGACTTTCAGTCTTCCTCAAGAATTGGCAGGCAATCACCTCAGATCTGTGGGTCCTAAAATTTATTAACAGCGGGTACAGATTCTCTTTCAAAGAAAGCCCCAGACATTCAGGCTTCCCAGATGTACCAGTAAACCAGAGTAAAAGCCATCTGTCAAATACAAAAGCTTTATGCCCAAGGGGCTGTGGAATCTGTACCAAAGGAACAGTTCAGAAAAGGGTTTTATTCAAGACTGATGTTCTTCATACCACATTGCTGCAGTCCTAACACTTGGGTAGTCCGCTGTCCCAGTCGGCCCGAATACCAAAGTATATGGCTGACGTCGGTCACGGCGCATTAATCTGACGTCAGGACGTCAGGGTACAAATGCGCATGACCGACGTCATATCCTCAGTCTTTTTTGCCGCATGGTCCGATGCAGAAGCAGTTTTACAAGTGCAGGTTGGCGTTCTGAGATTTTCCGAAGTCGGAGTTTCAGACCGAATCCAAGTTGGCTAAGTACCCCGTTGGGGAATATTTTGGTTTTTTCTTGCCTCAGTATTTTACCGGATGTCAGAAAAAGTGAATAACTGTATTTCTTGTGGGAAACAGATACCTCATAGGGATTACCATACCTTGTGTATACCTTGCTTGGGGCCTGAGCACGACGTGGTTGGCTGTCGCTCTTGTGCTAGATTTAACAAACGCACTATAAAGAGAAGATTAGATTGTGCCAGGTTAGTTTTTGGGAAGCGGTGTAATTATAAAATGCCGTCGGATGCTCCGACGCCCGCTTCATCAAAAAAGCGCAAGGACAAAACAGCAAAGCCTAGGCTGGAAGAACCGTCCGTACCGGACGTCGGTTCTTTAGAGAGCTCGGTGGAGCCAGGGGTTCAGCCAGAAATTTCTATGGAATCCCAGGGAGAGACTTTATTACTGCAAGATGTGACCTCTCAGGAGGTAGGCCAGGCGGAAGGGGCTTCTCAAGTAGCTGTTCTTCCCTCCCTTCCTAAGGTGGTTAGGCCCTCCCCTGCTGTTTCCAAGGCTTCTCCCAGGGGCAGGCCAGGTGTTGTTTCAGGTGTTACCCCTACCTCCTCAGGGTCTGTACCTAAGAAGCATATGCTTAAGATGGCAGAAGATTTGATTACAATGATTAGAGGTTCTATGCCCCCTCCGGATAAGAGGCCTAGGGTGGAACCTGAGCTTGGGAGTTTTGAGCAGTGTTCGGATGCTTCTGAGTCTTCGGCTGAAGACTTGCAGGAGTATTCCCCTTACTCTGATTCTGATGTGGATGATTCTACTCCTTCTGCTTCTCCTCCTGAGGATTTTTCATTTTCAGAGACTCTTCATTCTATGAGGGAGCATTTTAAATGGGAAGGTCAGGATTTCTCTGATTCCAGGAAAAGGCTTAGGGAATTTTGTTTCTACCCCAGCATAGGCCTTTAGCTATACCTCCTGTTCTAGACGTGGTGGAGGATGTTTTTGCAGAGGCTTCTATGAACCCTGACTCTTTGCCTCCTGCTCCAGTTAAACCGGATAGATATTATAGGGTGCCTGAAGCTCATAAGTATCTTTTTAAGAGTCCTAGGGCAGACCCAGAAACTGTTTCACAGGGGCCTAAAGGTGTTAAGGCTTCTGTTGTTAAAAATCCTGTTCCTCCAGATAAAGAGGCAAGGGCTTTGGATAGATGGGGAAAGAAAGTGTATACTTCTTCCACTTTGGCCATGAGAGCTTTGAATTGCCAGTTTCACATGTTGAAATACCAAAATTATCTCATTTCACAATTAAAGTCTAAGGTAGATGCTTTGGCGGAAGGTATTGAGTGTAAAGAGTTGCAGGATTTAGTTCATGTTTCTGAACAGGTAGGCAAGCATTCTTTGCAATGTGGTTTTGATGCTGTGCAGGCCTCTTCGAGGGTGGCTGCCACTGGTTCGGTTCTTCGCAGGCACGCCTGGTTGAGGGATCAGAATTTAGCTGAGCATGTGAAAACAAGGATTTTAGATGCTCCTTTACAATCTGATGTGTTGTTTGGTTCGCCTGTGGAAGCAGTTCTAAAGAAAATGGAAGACAAGGCTAAGTCTATGCAGACTGTTAAAGATTTTTTGCAGGTTCAGCCTCCGAAGTTTAGTAGAAATTGGCCTACCAAGGGGTGGACATATCCTGCTTATGATTCCCAGTCTAGGGGTAGGTCTAGACGTGGTAGAGGCAGAGCTCAAGGTTCTTTTAGCCCTAGAACAGGGAGTTCACCTGCTCAGTCTTCTGGTGAGGGCAGGGGTCAGTCCTTTCGTAAACAGACCCAATGACCTGCCTTTTCAGCTGCCAGAATCTTCTCGTCTGGCAGCCCCTTTGGGAGGAAGGTTGGCACTTTTCAGAGAAAACTGGAGTTTAATTACCCAAGACAGATGGGTATTGGATATCATTTCCATACCTTGCCTCCTTTCAAGGGCATGCCAGACATTCCTCCTCAACAAAGGAAAGAGGCTCACAAGCAAATTTCTCTGTTGCTCCAACTAGGGGCCATTCAGCCGGTTCCTGTGCCAGAAAGGGGCCTAGGATTTTATTCTCGCCTGTTCCTAGTACCAAAAAAGGGGAACACGTGGAGACCAATTTTGGATCTGTCTATCCTCAACACTTATCTGGACATTCCCAAGTTCAAAATGTTGACGTTACAACAGCTTTTACCTCTGCTGGGCAAAGATCACTGGATGGTAACTTTGGACCTCAAGGAAGCTTACCTTCATGTTCCTATCAGACTAATTTGCAGGAAGTATCTGCGTTTTCGAGCTGGGAATTCTCATTATCAGTTCTCTGCATTGCCCTTTGGCTTATCTACTGCGCCCAGAGTATTCACAAAGGTTCTGGCTCCAGTGATAGCTTTCTTCAGGCTAAAAGGAATACAAATCTATCCTTATTTGGACGATTGCCTGATTCTGGCTCAAGGAAGGGACGTGCTTCTTCAGCATTTGGAATATGTGATAGCAGTGCTAAGATGCCTAGGGTATTCTGTGAACGAAATAAAGTCCAGTCTAGTACCCTCTCAAGACATGTGCTTTCTGGGTGTGAGACTGAATACAGCAGCCCAGATGGCCTTTTTAACCCCGGACAAACAAGAGAGTCTATCCCTTTACTTCCATCAACTATCTCATCAGTCCGTGCTGACTGCAAGGACAGTCCTTCAAGCATTAGGGTTCATGGCATCTTGTATTCTGGTGCTTCCCAATGCCAAACTGCATATGAGGAAGCTACAATGGTATCTCAAAAATGTATGGACACAGCACTGCCAAGATCTGGACACTGTCATTCAAATAATACCTTGCATTCAAAAGGAATTTTTGTGGTGGGCTCAGGAATGTCACCTAAACAAGGGACTCTCTGTGACCCGGCCAGAGGCAAGTCAGATTCTAACGACAGATGCCTCAGACATAGCTTGGGGAGCTCATCTGAATGGAAAGTGGATACAAGACAAGTGGCCTGCCAGACTACAGCATCTACATATCAACATGAAGGAGATGTTAGCAGTCCAGTTTGCATTGAAGGCTTTCAAGGAGTTACTTCTTCCAGGGCAGGTGTTGATTCTAACAGACAACACAACTGTCATGTGGTACATCAACAAGCAAGGGGGAACACATTCTTATCCTCTATGCAGGCAAGCAATGATTTTGTGGGAGACTGCGCTCAGCTTGCAGCTTACTCTTCAAGCAAGGTTTCTGCCAGGAGCACAGAACTCCTTAGCAGATGTGTTAAGCAGGCAAATCATGGATCCCCATGAGAGGAAACTGGATCTTCATGTATTTCAAAAATTGACAGTGTCATGGGGAACTCCAGACATAGATCTGTTCGCTTCTCCACTAAACCACCAGCTGCCAAAGTTTTGCACGAAAAGGTTTTATCACACAGCCTGGAAAGTGGATGCTCTTTCTTTCAGTTGGAAAAATCTTCATGTGTATGCCTTTCCACCTCTGCCTCTCCTCCCAAAGGTACTCCTAAAGGTCAGACAGGACAAGCCAAGGATGATTTTGATAGCTCCAGATTGGCCTTGGCAGCACTGGTACCCATTACTGAGGAGTCTAGTAAGGAAGCCTCCATGGCCCTTACCTTTGATTCCACACCTATTGTCTCAGAAGGACGGGCATCTACTCAATGTCAAGCTTCACTCTCTTCATCTAACAGCCTGGCATATTCTGTTTTGAACCATAGCAGGTCTCAGCTTCCTCATCAAGTTTTGAATGTGATTATGGAAGCTAGAAGACCTAGTACAAGGAAAGTGTACGCAGGAAAATGGAAGAGATTTTTATTTTGGTGTGCAGCAAAGGATTTGGATGTTTCTGAGCCAAATTTGAGTGTGGCTCTTCAATATCTTACTGAGTTATTGGACAAAGGTTTGTCTTTTCTTCCATTAAGATTCATGCTGCAGCAATTTCAGCTCACTATGATTGTGACCCACCATTGTTTTCTCATCCTTTGTTCAAGCAATTTCTTAGAGGGACAAAGAATATAAGACCCCCACGTAGAGCTCCTACTCCTGCTTGGGACCTCAATTTTGTGTTGGAGAAACTCACTCTACAACCTTTTGAGCCTGCAGCTACTGCTGAATTGAAACATTTGTCATGGAAGACTGCTTTTTTGTTAGCCATTACCTCTGCAAGAAGGGTGTCTGAATTGCAGGCCCTTATGGCGGTTGAGCCTTTCCTGATTTTTCATAAGGATAGGGTATCTTTACGTACTAATCCTTCCTTTATGCCTAAAGTGGTTTCTAGTGTGGCTTTAAACCAAACTATTCATTTGCCTACTTTTTATGCAGATCCCCAAAATAAGGGGGAAAAGATTTTGCACACTTTAGATGTACACAGGCAGTTGCATTATTATTTAAGCAGGACTAAGGATTTTAGGCAGTCTCAGCAGTTGTTTGTTTCTTTTGGTTTGAGTTCTCAGGGTAAGCCTGTGTCAAAACAAACTATTTCTAAGTGGATTGGGTTTTGCATTGCATTTTGTTATTCCCATCATGGCAAGGAGATTCCAGCTGGGATTAGGCCTCATTCCACTAGGGCTACTGCCACTTCAACAGCATTTCTAAGGGGTGGCAACTAAGGATATTTTGGAGGCAGCTACTTGGAGTTCAGTGCATACTTTCTCTAAGCATTACCACCTTCCTCTTTACTCTAAATCTAGGGCTGGTTTTGCCACGGCTATTTTGCAGGGCATGTTGTCAGCTCCTGCTTCCTTATGATTTGCCAGCCTCCCTTACCTCTGCTTTGGGATTCTACCCAAGTGTTAGGACTGCAGCAATGTGGTATGAAGAACATAGTACAGTTTTGTACCTACCATAAATGTAGATGTTCGAAGATCCACATTGCTGCAGTCCAATCCCTCCCTCCTTCCCCTCTGTGTTTAGGGGGGATTGTGTGGATGGGGTTATACTCTTGTAAATTTGTATATATTGTATATATATTTGGTGCAGGAGTGTGTGGTGTTTTTTGGTTTTAGCCTTATCTTTTTAGGGTCTTCTGACATCTGGGGCAAGAAAAGACTGAGGATATGACGTCGGTCATGCGCATTTGTACCCTGACGTCCTGACGTCAGATTAATGCGCCGTGACCGACGTCAGCCATATACTTTGGTATTCGGGCCGACTGGGACAGCGGACTACCCAAGTGTTAGGACTGCAGCAATGTGGATCTTCGAACATCTACATTTATGGTAGGTACAAAACTGTACTTTTCTGGTACCCAGAAAGGAGGGCACCTGGCACCCTATTTTAGACCTGTTCACTCTGAATCTGTCCCTCCTGGTACCCAAATTCAAAATGTTGATCTTACACATTGGCACAAACTTGGCTAGGGATCCTAGATCTAAAGGATGCCTACCTCCACATTCCCATAAGGAAGTCCTGCAGGAGTTTCCTTCTCTTCAGGGCAGACTCACAACACTTTCAGTTCTCCGCTCTGCCCTTTGGCTTATCTACTGCTCCTAGAGTCTTTACCACATACTTGTCTCCTGTCATTGCCTTTTGCAGACAGAGGGGAATTCAGATTTACCCCTACCTGGATGACTGCCTCATTCAGGCAGACACCAAGAAAGGGCTTCTGCAGGACCTCACTTACATTCAAACTCAAAAGACAAGTCCCAATTCCTACCCAGAAGAAGGTTAACCTTCTGGGGAGCCCATCTAGGCATAGCTACTCAAACAGCCTCTCTTCCTCAGGAAAAGCAGAGGTTTCTCCATTCATACTTCACTCAGGTAGCACGCAGGACCCACCTCACAGCAAGGAAATTCCTGCAAGCATTGGGGTACATGGCCGCCTGCATTCTGCTGATACCCCTAGCCAGACTACACATAAAAAAACTGCAGTGGTACCTCAGAAACCTTTAGTGCCAGCACTCTCAGTCCCTGGAACGCCTGCTACCCCTGATTCCTTGCCTAAAGAAGGAACGCTTATAGTGGGCGCAGGCATGTTCCTTAAACAAGGGCCTACCCTTCATCATTCCCCCACATGGCCAAACTATCACTACATACACCTCAGACAGAGCCGGGGGGAACACCAGGGGAGCATGTGCACTCAGGGCATTTGGGAACAAGAGGTGCAGGGCCTCCATATCAATCTAAAAGAGATGTTGGCAGTGCACCAGGCACTTGTAGCATTCAAAGAAAACCTCACACCAGGAGTGCTATTAATCAGGACAGACAACACAACAGTAATGTGGTACATCAACAAGTGGGGGGGGGGCTCACTCTTACCCCATTGTCACCTAGCTATGCAAGTCTGGCAGTCAGCCTCAAATCTGGGATTGCACCTGAAAGCTCAATATATCCCAGGGAGGCAGACCAGGCTAAGCAGAAGCCTCCTGGATCCCCATGAGTGGCAACTGCACAGGGGAAACTTTCTCAATATCACACAAATCTGGGGAGCCCATACATAGACTTATATCCAACCCCAGACAACCACTAGCTAAATAAGTTTTGCTCCAGAGAGTTCCATCCAGAAGCATGGAGAGTGGATGCCCTTTCCTTCCACTTGGGAAACTTCTTTGTGTATGCATTCTGCCCCTTGCTACTGATCCCCAGGGTACTCCTCAAGATGAAGAAGGAATGATCAAAGGTTACTCTCATTGCTCCAGACTGGCCCAGACAGCACTGGTACCCCTTGCTCCTCAGCCTGGCCAAGCAGCCTCCCATGAATCTGCCCCTCTCAGAAACCCTTCTAACTCAGGAGAAAGGAATGGTACTGCTTCCAAACCTCCCTACCCTCACACTGTCCACACGGCTGATTCCCCAAAGGCAGGTGACACTATAGCCTTCAGCAGACAGGTTTTAAACATTATCAAGAAGGCCAGAAAACCTGGCACCAGGAAATCTTACTCAGCAAAATAGAAGAGATTTACTGTCTGGTGCAACAGCAAGTCCATCAGCAGCTCCCATGCCACTCTACCTTTGGTTCTAGAGTAACCTGGCAGAGCTCCTAGAACAGGGATTGTCTTATTTTTCAGTTAAGATACATGCCTCAGCTATTTCAGCCTTTGTCCAGTTTAACCCACCTATTTTTTCTCAGCATTTGCTAAATCTGTTCCTTAGGGAAGTTGCACACATTAGACCACCCAGAAGACCACCTGCTCCAGCATGGGATCTAAATTTTGTCTTGGAAAAATTAACTTTACCTCCTTTTCAACCAGCTGCCTCAGCTGACATGAAATACCTCTCTTGGAAAACTGCCTTCTTGCTGGCCATCACCTCAGCCAGGGGAGTTTCTGAACTCCAGGCCATTATGGCCACTCAGCCATTCATTATTTTTCATGCTGACAGGGTGTCTCTCAGGATCAACCCCTCCTTTATGCCTAGTAAAAGTAAAGTAGTTTCATAGGTTACACTCATCCAGGGCATCCATCTACCTACCTTCTTTCCCAATTGACTAAATAAAGGGGAAGGAATTTTGCATACTCTTGATGTACATAGACAATTCAGATTTTACCTGCATAGGACCAAAGCAGTCAGGAAATTTAACCAGCTTCTGGTTTCCTTTGCTCCTGGGGCAGAGGGGAAGCCCATCTCCAAGCAGACCATTTCCAAATGGATTTCTCATTGTATTCATTTCTGCTACTCCTTTCATGGAAAGAGTCCTCCCAAATCTATCAGATCTCATTCCTCTAGAGCAGCCTCTACTACCACTACTTTCCTGAGAGGGGTTCCTACTAAGGAAAATCTGGAAGCTGCCACCTGGACATACATTCACCAAGCATTACCAGCTAGCCACATTCTCCAAGGCAAGAGCAGCCTTTGCATCTGCAGTCCTGCAGGGCATGCTAGCATCCCCTTAATAGGCTGCTTACCCTTTATTCCTACATTCCTTCTTCCACCCTTTCTTTCTCAGCTTTGGGAATCTTCCCACAAGTGATGACTGCAACAGTGAAACATGAAGACCATAGTACAGTTGTGTACACTTACCATAAATGTAGATTGAGTGTATTCACTGTTGCAGTCCTGTTTCCCTCCCATCATCCCTCTTTAGTGCTTATACCTATTGGGGGGAAGAAAAACTGATGTAATGACATTGGCTGTCTTCTATATAGCCCTGATGACCTGACATCAGTTTCTGCACCAAGACAACCTAAGCAGGAGGGAAAATCTTTACTCTTGTATTCGGGCTGGCTGAGGGCTACTCAGCAGGGATATCCCACAAGTGATGACTGCAACAGTGAATGCACTTGAACATCTACATTTATGGTAAGTGTACACAACTGTACTTTTAGCAGTCAACAAACAAGGGTAAGTCACTTTTATTTACCTCATTGAGGAGTAATACAAACCTGTCACTGTCCCTGATTTCACAGACTGTAACCAATTTTGCTCTCTCCCTCAAAAAAAAAAAAAAATGGGATTTACTGGTAAATCATGTAGGATTACAGGTGGGGTAACCATCTAAAATGCCTGGACCCTTTAAAGTAAGTCCTGAAAGGAGGAGACTGAACAGCCAAAAAAGCAGATTTGCATATACTAAGTCTGAGATGACCATCTCCAGGAATTTTCTCTTTTCTTTGAGGTATGGAGATTTTGTAGTGTGTGTGTGTGTGTATATATATATATATATATAGGTCTACTTCAGAATGTCAACAGTTCAGAATGCCGACTTTCATATGGCCGACACCATATGATCGACATTCAGAAAGACAGACATCCTGAAATAGCACCATTTACCTACCTGTAAACACAGTAAAACAGTGTTATGCAAGGGGGCAAGCCCCGCTGCACCCCCCCACTCCCCCTGCTACTTAAATATTCTCACTCTGAGATCACACTACAGTGCAGGAAAGGGGAATCTCCCAGTCCCGCACTGTAGCGGGATCTCTGCTGTCACTTGTTGGCCTTTCAAACGTTCGCTCATATGGTGTCAGCCATTTGAAAGTTCGAACAAATGAAGGACTCCCATATATATATATATATATATATATATATATATATATATATATATATATATATGTGTGTGTGAATTTTGGGGTGTGGAGGGTGCAGGGAACTTGCCCCTCAAAAAAAAGAAATGTAAAGGAGAAGGCCAATGTTCAACATTCACTGTTCTGGATTTTTTTTTTTTTTTTTTTTTTTTTTTTTTTTTTTTGACATGTCAGCACCAGGCATTTTGAGTGCCAACATTTCAAGAGGGAGCCTTACAGAGTCAATAAACCCAGGTATCAGAGTTTTGTACATCTTAGTGCACAAAAAATACAGGTTGATGCAAAATGGTTGTTCTGTTAACTCTAAGTGAATTAGGGTAATATTTAAAGTGTCTATATTAGTTAAGCGACAGCTTAGGTTGTCGAATATGTAATGATCGACACCTAAGCGTTGAACGTGCAAAATTGCGAACGGCCATTTCAGCGAATTCTTTCCTCGGGGAAAGAATTCAGTAGGCCGTCCGCAAACAAAATTAACTTTTCAACCTAAATAAAGTGGGGGGGCTTCAACCCCACACACCCCTAACTAAATATACCAACTCCGAGATCGCTCCACATTGCCGAAAGGGCAAATGCCCGATAATGGCCAAGCGACTTCTTTCCCGAGGAAAGAATTTGCTGAAATGACCGTGCTAGATTTTGCAAGTTCGACGCTTAGGTGTCGATCATTACAGATTCGACAACCTAAGCTGTCGATGAACTAATATAGACCCTATTTAAAATGTGTTCCCGAGCTTTTAAGCCTTTATTCTGCTATTATTTTGGCTTTGCCAAGAATTCTTGAGCAAAAAAGTTGAGTTATAGTAGCTAGTGTTCCGTCAGTATTTATAAAGCTCCCCGAAGATCAGAAGCATCATCTTTTCTTAAAATCCAAGGTAAGCACTGAAATCAGTCAATCAGGGCTGCTGCCTCTAGTAACTTGTGTATATTCATTTACTGATTATCAGCTTTATCCTAACAGGATCATATCACATCCCTGTTTTGGTTAAAGAGCATAATCAGAAAATATTTTTCTTCTAATTTTTCCCCAAACAGCATCTTTTATAGGGTGCCCAACTTGTCAAGGATGATTAAAGGGGGACCCCCCTGTAGCCACGAGTATTGCAAGTGCCTGTGATGTTAGTTTTCATGAAGAGACCATCAATCAGCAGAATTTAATTAAGCCAAGAGCACTATGTCAACGGTAAAATATTTAATGAAATTGTGAAGCCTATTTGACAAAAGACTTACTTGCAACCAAAGGTACCTTTCAATTTTAAAGGTGATATAAATAAGATTTATTATTACCCACCTGGTTTATTAAGTACACAAGATTGCTGTACTAGCTTTTGTTGGTTTGACTGCCATGTTACAAAACAGCAAAGAGAGATAACATGCTGTGGTTGAGGGGGCAGCGGCTGCAGAGTTTGTTGGTGCCATAAGCCGGCTATGCTTTTGGCCCAGATTGTGGCTGAAAAGTTGTCTGTAGGCTAGCCCCTCCCCACCCTGTTAAATCAGAAATAAAAACTTAACACACCTGCACAGTATACCAATCTGCAAAACAAGTACTGCAAATAACTACCAAACACTACAGCTAAAAAATACCAGAAAAACAGACAATTAAATTACAGAGTATATAAGGCCACACTCATAACCTTATAAAAGCAACATGACCATATATTATGTAGAAAAATTATGTTAATGGATAGCATTTAAGTGATGCAAATTTCAGCAATAACATTCATTGCCTAACCTGTACACTTTTGTCTTGCAAAATTGTGAAGTGTGGCATGTCAAATCAACCTTGCTAAAGTGAAAAATAATAGATCAAATACACCCTTTTGATATGATGTTGCACAAAAAATGCACAGCCATTAACAGTACCCCTTGACTGTGACTTTTAATTGCTGCTCAGGTATACAACTACAAGAATGCATTGGGACTTGTACACAGTGACTAAAGCAAACTAAGCAACACAAGTCACTCATTATAAGCAGTCCATGATCACCATTACAAAAAAGTGTTATGCAGTAGCAATAACACTAATTATGTAAATGCTATCTGACCATTACATTGAATAAATATGATTAATTGCATACTAAAGAGCAGTACTGAACATCACCCTAAATCCAGGAAATTTTACACCACAGTGTGCAAATCTTAGGTGCAGACCTATTATTCCGTATATACGTTGAATCTGCACATGTGAAATCAGCATACACTTAGAATGCTTAATTTTTACATGTGCATGTCACAGAATACCAAAAAAACAAAACAAAAGATGTTATGTGATCCTATCTTGCCTACATTCTGTACTGATGGGTTCGGAGCCGATCCTCAGCTCCGACTCGGCACGCTATACTATAGAGCAAAGTCTCTAATTGGCTGAGCTATTCTACATCCCAGGATGCACCACCACTACTTCCCCAGATCTCGTTTGCCGCTTGACAGCAATAGACGTGGTCTCGACTTGGCTGGGCTAAGTACTCTTTACTGACAAGTTTTCTGCCAGAATTTCTCTATTTTTTCACCCAAAAGCTGTTTTAACAGCTACTTATCACTTGTTGAGTGTTTTGTTTGTGGAAAAAGTTGTGTGAATTTCTTGGCGTTAGGTTCCCGCTTTAACTGGTAGGGGTTCCCTCGCGCTCTACTTCGGGCCGTATTCAGGTCTTGGTGTTGTAAAAATTGTTGTATAATTTTTTGTGTGGTATTGGTTTCTCTAACGTCTAGGTCCCGTTTTAGTTAGAGGGGCCTTGCCCTCGCGCTCTGTTAGAGCGTTGTTATAGTTTCACCTGTGTGTCTGCATCCTTTTGGTCGATCCTGCTTAAGTTAGAGGTGTGCTTAGTTTTTGTCCCTAGTTGGTTTTTGGTGTCTTTCTAGTGATGTCGAAGGAACACAGACCTTCGGGTTTTAAAAAATGTACCAAGTGTGGGTACAAAATGTCGATAACGGATGATCACTCTCTGTGTGTTTATTGCTTAGGGCCTAAGCACCTTCAAGAGTCGTGTAGTGTATGCCACGCTTTTTCTTCCCGTGTCCTCCAAGAGAGGAAAAACAAATTGATATTGAAAGGGATGATCACCCCTTCCTTTGAGGAGGCTTTATCTTCTTCCCCCTCTCCCTCCAGGAAAAAGTCGTCTTCGGCTCCAACCAGTCCGTCGGAGCCGACAGCAAAGAAATCAAGGCAGGCTTCTCCGTCGGCTCCACGGACTGCGGAGCCGAGGTCAGAATGGTCTGCCTCGGTGCCTCCAGCCTCGACTCCTCTGTCTTCGGAGCCGAGAGCTCGAGCATCGAGAGGTGGGTCACCTTCTTCAGCTCCAATGGTTTTGGAGCCAAGAAAGGTCGCACACTCAGACTCTTCTACCTCGGCGCCGAAGTCCCCGTTGGCTCCGAGGGAAATTGCTGTGCTGGTGGAATCTCCCTCGGCGCCGATACTACTTGAGACTATTCGGAGCCGGTCCCCCAGTCTTTCGGAACCGGCGAAGTCAAATCGGGCCCGATCGGTCTCTTCTAGGTCTTCGAGGATGTCCGATTCGGATATTGACAGGGTACTTCAAAGGCTGTTTCAGTCTCCAGTCTTCCAAAAGTTAGCATCTGCTCCAGCCCAGTCGGCTCCGGAGCAGATTGTCCACCCTGTTGTTTTGGTTCCTCCTCCAACAGCCTCGGCACCGTTGGAGTCGGTGCTGGTGGAGCCGGTGGAGGTTTTCGGGTCGGCTCCAACCCTTACTCCAACCCCGACCTTCGGGTCGGAGTTCAGTACACGGACCTCCTCGGTCGGCCCCGGGGGTGACTTTTCGGGTCCAATGCTTTCGGTTCCGAGCCTCCCTCTCGGTGCTTCGGCTGCGGGAGTGCCTTCTACTGTTGTGGCCTCGGGGGTCGGACCTTCCCAGGACTCTGAGGGTCCGGCCTTCAGGGCCATAAGGAGTGCTTTAGCCAAATCTTCCTTGGCTACCTCCACCATCTCTCCGGCACCTTCCCTTGGCATGGAGACTTGTTCCTTTGTTGTCCCCCTGTCTCATGACAGCGGAGCCCTGGGGCCTGAGGTCACCCCCATTGGGGATTCCTCCCTTCCTGGGGGTCCTTCCGAGGCTTCTTCGGAGGAACCTCCCAGGAAGAGACAGTGTAAGAGGAAGCATGTCGACTCGCCTGATGAGTCTCTCACCTCAGACACCGACCTCGATGATGCGGAGGGGTCCCCCAAGTCATCCTCGGACGATGTCTCCTTTGTGGACATCTTAGAAATCCTCAAGCAACGAGGCGACTGGCAATCCAAACCCCCTTCCGCTGAGGAGTCGGTATTCCTCAAGGCCTTCGGGGCTCAGCCTTCCGCCTCCTGGGTGTCTCCGCCCTTCGATGAGCTCCTGGATTTGATCTCTCGAAGGGCGTGGGAGCACCCGGATTCTGTGGAACCGGTGCCAGCTCGCCCAAATAAATTTTTGTCAGGCCCCCCAGAAAAGGAATTCTTATCTAAAGGTGTGGCCGTAGATGCCCTGGTGGTGGCATCTGCTACCCAGCAAGATCTGGAAGAGGCTTCAACGTCCGTCCACCCTCCTAATAAAGAGTCCAGGGGTATGGATCGGTACGGGAAGCGCACCCTTACTTCAGCGGCCTTTACTTTAAGGTCTCTGAATTACCTTACGCACTTCACCAGACTTCAGAGGGATCTGGTCAAGGAGCTTTCAGATACCCTCTCTGGTAACCTACCTGAGCAGTTTGCCCAGACGGTTAGCTCTCAGTTGGCTACTCTATCATCGATATCGAACTCGTCCATGAGGCTCATTTCATATGCGGCCGAAGGGGCGAGTAGAGTGGTGGGTACAGGTGTTGCTCTACGGAGACAAGCCTGGCTGCGCCTGTATCATTTTGCGGAGGCCTTCAAGTCTTCCTTTGCCGACGCTCCCTTTGATGGGTCCTCCTTGTTTGGACCCAAGGTAAAGGACACCTTGACCCGCTGTGAACAAGAGGGTAAGACTTTGACTGCTGTAGGGGCATGGTTTTCCACTCCCTTCCGGCCTTATCCCAAGGCTAGAAGAGGGGGGGAAAATGTGGTTCCGCAAATCTCAGAAGACTTACCCCTCACAGCAGGATGATCCCCCTTCTAGAGGCAGAGGAGGGGGAAATTTTTCAGGAAGATGCCGTCCCAGAGGCGGCAGAGGTCCCCGCAACACTGGAGACCGCGAGTCCTTTCGTGGCTCCTCAACCTTCCAGCATCCCTGAAGGATTGCCAGACTGTGCCGCTCCGGAGCCAGTCGGGGATCGTTTTTCGAGGCACCTAAAGGCCTGGGAGAATATCACCCAGGACCGATGGGTGCTTCGGATCATTGCCGGAGGTTACAACATCCCCTTTTCTCAGCCCCCCCCACCATCCCGGAAAATCCCGGACCCACCACCCAGTCAACGGGATCTCGCAGCCTTCGAAATTTCAAAGCTGCTTCAAAAAGGAGTCATCCAACCGGTCCCCGAAGACCAGACCGGATTAGGGACTTACTCAAGATTCTTTTTGGTGCCAAAAAAGACTGGGGACATGAGGCCCATCTTGGATCTCAGCAAGCTCAACCGTTCTGTCAAGAAGTCCAAGTTCCGGATGGTCACCTTACAATCCATTCTCCCGCTGCTGGAGAAAGGTGTTTGGACGTGCTCCATAGATCTCAAGGACGCCTATTATCACATCCTGATAGATCAGGCATCCAGGAGACACTTGCGCTTCAGCCTGGGAGACAGTCATTTCCAGTTCCGTGCACTGCCCTTTGGTCTCACCACAGCCCCCAGGGTGTTCACTAAATGTTTGGCAGTGGTGACTGCTCACCTGAGAAGTCTAGGATTCCAGGTGTTTCCATACCTAGACGACTGGCTCCTAACTGCCACCTCCAGGCGTCTACTCTTACAAAACCTAGCAGCCACTATTTCTCTAGGCAACTCCCTAGGAATTACCTTCAAGTGGGCAAAGTCCGTGTTGCTGCCATCTCAGCGCATACGGTTTATCGGAGTAGAGATAGACTCAAAGCAAATGCGGGTCTATCTTCCTACAGAGAGGATAGAAACATTACAATCTCAAGTCCGAGCATTGCTCTTCAAACGCCGAGCCCCAGCAAGGATGTTCCTACAACTGTTTGGTTCCATGTCGGTTACCGTTCTCCTAGTTCCCTTAGCAAGATTGCACATGAGGATTCTCCAGTGGCTCCTGTCAGTCCAGTGGTCGTATCAGGATCTCCCTCTCAGTCACCTCATTATGATCACGGAGACGTGCAAACAGGACCTCCGTTGGTGGCTTCTTTCCTCCAACCTGGATCAGGGGCGACCCTTCGTTCCTCCACCTCCAGTGGCCACTTTGACTACGGACGCCTCCCAGACGGGGTGGGGGGGGACATTACCTGGGCAGGTCAGTCCAAGGCAAGTGGCACCCCAACGAGAGTTCCCTACACATCAACATACTGGAAATGAGGGCGGTGCTTCTATCGCTACAAGCACTGCACAGTTACCTCCCCCAGGGCATGATTGCCGTTCAGTCCGACAACATGTCAGTGGTCTGGTACCTGAACAAGCAGGGAGAGACCAGGTCCTACCCCCTTTGCAGAGAGGCCATGAAAGTATGGGATTGGGCTATTGCAACCAACCGTTTCTTGGTAGCAACACACATTCCGGGGAGATCCAATGTGATAGCCGACAGACTGAGCAGAACTATTCTCTCCCCGCACGAGTAGTCTCTGAACGACAGAGTGGCAACTCAGATCTTCAGAAGATGGGGAACTCCTTGTTGCGACCTCTTTGCAACTCTTCTCAACACGAAATGTCTACAGTTCTTCTCTCTCACCCCAGTTCCGGGGGGGTTTCCCAAGGACGCCCTAGTCCAAGCTTGGCCTACTGTACGCTTTTCCACTGGTTCCCCTTCTTCCCAAGGTGATCCAGAAGGTGATTCACTTGCAGTGCAAGATGATTTTAGTTGCCCCATACTGGCCTCGTCAAGTCTGGCTGCCCTTTCTTCGGAAATACGCACTGGACGGTCCATGGTTCTTGGACCAGGTTCCAGATCTCTTGATCCACCAGTCGGGACAGCTTCATCAGTCCCCTCACTCATTGAGGTTAACAGCTTGCCTCCTCCACTTCCAACCATAGTCAGGAACCAGGTTTTGGACTCGGAAGTCATACATATCTTGTCCTCGGCCCACAAGAATTCCACTAAGAAAATGTATAACAGCAAATGGAAGAGATTCACCATTTGGGCCCAACTCCGGGGATTGGATCCCATTACTGCCCCGGTGTCTGAAGTTTTAAAATTTTTAGCTTCCTTATTCAATCAAGGTTCTTCGGTCTCTACCATGAAAGTTCAATTAGCAGCTATTTCTAATTTTCATGAAAGTATAGACCCACCTTTGATGAGCAATAAGTTGTGTAAAGCCTTCATGAAAGGTGCTGGGCTGCTACGACCTCCGATTTCTCATCCAGCTCCACCGTGGGATCTTAATTTCGTATTAGGTGCTTTGATCTCTTCCCCCTTTGAACCGGCAGCAACTTGTGACTTGAAATTTCTTTCTTGGAAGACTGCCTTTTTGGTGGCAATTACATCAGCCAGAAGAGTTTCTGAAATTCAAGCCCTACGTGTCAAACCACCGTACCTGTTTTTTCATAAGGATAGAGTATCCCTCAGGCCTAATCCATCCTTTGTTCCCAAAGTTTGTTCTAGTTTTTGTCTTCAACAGTCATTGGAACTCCCAGTTTTCTTCCCCAACTACTCAGACAGAGCGGAATATATCTTCCATTCATTGGATGTTCACAGGCAATTGCGTTTCTACTTAGATAGGACGCACCAAACACGGAAAACAGATCAGTTGTTTATGTCCTTTTCGGACAATAAATTGGGCAAAGCCGTCACGAAAGTCACTATTGCCAAGTGGATCAGAGACTGTATCAGTCATACTTACTTTCTTTCTAATAGAGAGCTTACAACCACTGTGAAAGCTCATTCTACAAGGGCTATGGCTACTTCGACAGCCTTTCATTCCAAGCTTGCCATTAGTGACATTTGTGCTGCGGCTACCTGGTCTTCTCCTCACACCTTCATTTCTCATTACAAATTGGATGCGGCATCTCGGGGGTGAGCTTTCTTTGGTTCCACAGTTCTCAGGAGTGTTTTCCAGTGAGCCACCCAGGAATCAGGTGCTAGGGACGCTGTCCTATCAGTACAGAATGTAGGCGAGATAGGATCACATAACATCTTTTAGTTATGTACTTACCATAACTTTAGATGTTTGGGATCCATCTCGCCTACATTCCTAATAACCCACCCTCCTTCCCCCTGCCTTGGAGATCAGAAGAGACCGGACGGTTCGGTTTAGCCGTTTCATCTTGAAACACCTGGCAATGTTATTTCAGCTGTCTATGACTGTGTGCATGTGTGCGGACAAACAAGATCTGGGGAAGTAGTGGTGGTGCATCCTGGGATGTAGAATAGCTCAGCCAATTAGAGACTTCGCTCTATAGTATAGCGTGCCGAGTCGGAGCCGAGGATCGGCTCCGAACCCATCAGTACAGAATGTAGGAGATGGATCCCAAACATCTAAAGTTATGGTAAGTACATCACTAAAAGTTATTAATTTACCATAACAATGGATCAGTGTTTTGCTTCCATCCAGTTCACTTGGGGTTTATTGGATCTGTGACTAGACATTTCCAAAGATTTCAGCCCCCAAGCTCTGCCTCCTCTATCCATAGTACATTGTTCCCTGCAGAGTTAGCCCAGATTGAGTTTACCTCTATATGTAAAATTTCAGCTGCTAAACGGTATAAGATCATAAACTAAGGACCCCAAAAGGAGAAGGGGAAGAGAAATGCCTCTACAAGTCATTTGCCTGATGCCTGGGAGAAAAATGCAAGCAGGGGCAAGGTGGGATGGATGGTTGAACTGGTCAAAACAGACACAGCAATATCATTATAGTAAGTACTTAACTTTCATATCCAAGGTTGGCTTTTCAGTCCATGTTCAGCCTGTGAGACAGTCCCCAGCCATGTTTCACCCCAGGGAGGTATTGTAAGAGCACATTATTGAATATGGTGGAACCAAAAGAAGCTGTAGACCCTGAATGAAATATATGTGTAGTGACACACAAGGTGTGTGAATCCATCCAAGTATCCACAGCAGCTCTCAAAAAGAAAGCTGTGGAGGTAGCCATAGTTCTAGCAGAATGACCCTTTGGTTTGTAGAGTAAAGCCTTTCCTTTCAAACTACATCCTAATGAAATGCAATTAGAATGCCATTTATATAATGTGGATTTAGACACTGGCTTCCCCAACTGGGCCTTTGTAAAGGAAACAAACAGCGATTTAGACTTCCTGATGGACTACTTTCTATCTAAATAAAACCTCACTTGCCTGTGAACATCAAAGCAATGCAGTAAATATTCGCCTTTGAAAAACTGGGGGAAAGGTAGGATCCATTCTGAGACATACTCTTTGTGAAGAACCAGATTATGGAGGCACTGAGAATAAAGCCTGCAGCTCTGACACATGCCTAGCTGAAGTAACAGCCACCAGGAAGTGTCTTCCAAGACAGCAACTTCAAGTAAACTGTGGCTGAAGGCACAAAAGGAGGCCTGGCAAGAACATGAAATATAAAAGGTAAATCCCAAATAGGGTCACAAGAAGAAAGTTCCTGAGAAAAGCCTTTGAAATCTTCAATTTTGCCACGGGAATATTCTCTACCAATGTGAAGGTTGGAAATAGCAGCTAACTGCTCTTTAACAGTGTAATAAATAGATCCCAAATTAAACAGCTCGGTAATGAAATCAAGGATAGCCCTTAAAGGAGCTGAAAAAGGATACAGACCTTTAGCAGACACCCAAACAGTGAAGTGTTTCCATTTGTTAATGTAGACTTTGCATGTGGAATACATCTGGTAAGAGGACAAAATGTGAACCACTCTTTCTGAAAGCTTAGGATCTCTGGCCTTCAAGGGAACTGGAGGAGTCATGCAGTTAGTTTGAGAGTGAAGGTTTGGTAGGTCCAAGCCCACTGGGTGAGAGATCAGAAACATAATGGGATCCAGCACCCATGGATGGTACCTCAAAAGAGGCCATAGAAAAGGGAACCACACCTGATGGGGTCAAAAGGGAGCAATGAGGATCACTGTAGCTCTACAATAGGCAGTCTTCTGGAGAAACTTTATCATCAGAGAAAGTAGGAGGATAAGCATACAGGACAGCGTCCCTGGATGACTGCCTCTGTGCAGGAACTAAGCCATAATGACAGTTGCACTTGTGTTGGATGGGGAAACAGATCACAACATTAAGTGCACTCCAGGTCCTGAAGATCACAGCTGGTACTTTGAGTTAGGGACCACTCATGAGGAAGAAGGATGATGTTCTTCGTGTTTCACTGTTGCAGTCATTACATTTGGGTAATCTGCTGTCAGGTTGCCCTCAGTCGGCCTGATTAACAAAGTCTTGGGTCCTGCATCAGTTGCTGTCCCTTCTTCCATGACATCAGGTCATCAGGGGTATAAAACATGCAGCCGACTCCATTACATCAGTCTTTCTTGCCGCGCGGTGCCAGAAGCAGTTCGCAAGTGCCGGTCGGCCGACTCCTGAAATTTTTGTTTTTGAGTTTCAGAACCGAAGTCTTCAACTAAAAGCTAAGTACCCCGTTGGGGAAACTTTTTCTTGCTCCTTACCGATGTCAGTAAAAGTTAATAATTGTATTACTTGTGGGAAGCAAATACCTCATAAGGATTTTCATTTGTACTGTATTCCTTGCCTAGGCCCTGACCACAACATGCCTTGCTGTCGGTTTTGTGCTAAATTTAATCAACGCACTATTAAACATTGGTATATTTTTACTTCTATATATTTTGGCTCGCGATTTAATTATCCAGAAATGTCATCGGTTAGCAATCCGACTACCAGAATACCTAAAAAAAATGCAAAGAAAGAGACACGAGACAGGCCGTCGAGGTCCAAAACAGACAATGACGCTTCTCCTAAGCCAGTTCGCCGGTACTTAGTGAGGCGCTTTCGCAGCCCCTGATACCCGCTACTTCTGATTTGCAGGCCTCTACTGAGACCCATTCGGAGTCTGGTATGCCGCGAGATGCTTCAATTATGGAACCCGCGGATGTCTCTACCTTAGATGGGTCCGGAGCCTCTGTGCAGGCACCGGCTTCTGAGGGTGTTTTCAGGCCTACAGATTTGTATATTAGACCGACGCCATCCTCAAAACTAAGGCCAAAATCTAAATCTGTGTCTAAAAAAAACGACGCCTGGGCCACATGTACAGGCCCCTATGCCTAAAAAACAAATGATCAAAATGGCTGAAGATTTAATTACTCTAATCAGAGGTAGCCAACCCCCCCCCCCCCTTCTAAGAGGCCTAGGCAAGACATTGATTATGAATCTTCTGAACAGGATTCTATTTCTTCTGACTCTTCTAATGAACAGGATTTGTCTATACCTACTTATGAGGGTTCTGATGCAGAAGATTCCATTCCTTCTGCTTCTCCCCAAGAGGATTTTTCTTTTGGGGAAACTTTACATACTTTAAGGGAAAATTTCCAATGGGAAAGTCAGGACTTCTCTGAATCTAAAAAGAGACTTAGGGATTTTCTTCTTCTTCCTCAGCATAGGCCTTTGGCTATACCTCCAGTTCTAGACGTTGTTGATGTTTTTTCAGAATCTAGTATGGCTCCTGATTCTCTGCCTCCGGCTCCTTGTAAGCCAGACAGATACTACAGTGTTCCTGACTCCCACAAATTCCTTTTCAGAAATCCTATTGCAGATCCTGAAACCATTTCTCAGGGTCCCAAGGGCATTAAGGCCTCTAATGCTAAAAATCCTTCCCCTTCTGATAGAGATTCCAGGGCATTCGATAGATGGGGTAAGAAGGTTTACACTTCTGCAACCTTGGCAATCAGGGCTTTAAACTGCCAATTTCATATGCTTAAATATCAACAGCATGTCATGGGTCTGCTTAAACAGAAAATGATGTTGATTTCTGACTGTGTGGAAAATAAGGATTTACAGGATTTATTGCATTCAGCTGAACAAGTTGGAAAACATACTTTGCAATGTGGTTATGATTCTTTGGAGGCTTCTTGCAGGGCTGCTGTAACTGGGTCTGTGCTAAGAAGGCATGCTTGGCTCAAAGACCAAACTTTGCCTGATCATGTTAAAGCAAAATTGTTGGATGCTCCTTTACAACAGGACCGTCTTTTTGGTAATAAGGCTGAAGAAGTTTTAAAAAAGATGGAAGATAAAGCTAAATCTATGCAAACTGTGAAAGATTTCTTACAAGTGCAACCTCCAAGATTTAGTAGGCACTGGCCTACTAAGAACTGGTCCTTTCCAGTTCTTTTGAGAGCCACTCAGGTCAAACCCAGACATTCCATGGCCTCCAGGTTTCAGTCACAAGGGACCTTTAGAACAAAACAATGAATGAGGTGCCTCCTCCTCCAAATCTGGAAACAACAAGGCACCTCCCTATGGTAAACAGTCTCAATAACATTTCTTTACACTTACCAAGCACTTACCTTTTAGCCACCCCTTTGTGGGAAAACTGGCACTTCATGCAAGAAACTGGCAACTTGTAACCCAGGACAAATGGGTTTTAAAAATAGTATCCCAGGGATACAGATTTCGTTTCCACATGTTGCCAATCCCAAACGGATGGCCAGACCTGCCACCAAATCAATGGGCAGAGGCCCAAAAACAAGTACTGTCCCTCATGAACATGGGGGCTATTCAACCAGTACCAAAAGAGGAAAAGGGACAAGGTTTCTATTCAAGACTTTTCCTGGTACCCAGAAAAGACAAATCATGGTGTCCAATTCTGGACTTATCTACTCTAAACACATTTCTGGACATTCCAAAATTCAAGATGCTGACTCTTCAACAGTTACTATCTATGCTAGGCAAAGATGACTGGTTGGTAACTCTAGACTTAAGAGGCTTACTTGCATATCCCAATCAGGGAATCTTGCAGAAGATACCTCTATTTCAAAGCAGGCTACTTGCATTACCAGTTCTCTGCACTGCCCTTTGGCTTATATACTGTGCGCCCAGGGTCTTCACAAAGTGCCTGGCTCCAGTAATTGCATTTTGCAGGCAAAGAAATATTCAAATATATCCATACCGGGACGATTGTCTACTTCAGGCAGAAAATAGGGACATTCTTCTAAAACATCTGGCATTTGTAAAAAGGGTTCTAACTTGTCTAGAGTACACCATAAACGAAAAGAAATCACAACTGGTACCCTCTCAAAAAATTACATTCCTGGGTGCAAGCTTGAATACAACTGCCCAGATGGCTTACCTTACACCAGAAAAGCAAATTCATTTGGTAACTTACTTCAAACAGGTGGCCACAAAAACCCTTCTATCTGCAAGACAAATTCTGCAAGCCTTGGGGTTCATGGCCTCCTGCATTCTTCTAATTCCATATGCAATACTGCATATGAGGAAACTTCAGTGGTACTTAAAAAGTTTATGGAGCAACATTGTCACAGCCTAGAAACAATGCTTCCTGTCATACCGTGCCTGCAACTAGAGTTTCTGTGGTGGGCAGAGGCCTGCCACCAAAACAAGGGACTTTCATTCACTCCACCCCTGCCACCCAAACCCTAACTGCAGACGCATCAGACTATGCTTGGGGGGCTCATCTGGCAGGGAAGTGCATTCAGGGCAAATGGAGCCCAAATCAAATGCACCTTCATATCAATCAAAAAGAGATGCTAGCTGTACAGAATGCAATGACAGCCTTCAAGGACTACCTTCATCCAGGACAATTAATGATAAAGACAGACAACACCACAGTTATGTGGTATATAAACAAGCAGCGGGGTACACACTCCTAGCCCCTTTGCACACTAGCCATGGCATTGTGGAACACGGCCTTGGCCTATCAAATACAACTACAAGCTCAATTCCTGCCAGGAAAGCTGAATACTCTGGCAGACAAACTAAGCAGAAATCTCATGGACCCACATGAATGGAAACTGGAACCACAGATTTTCAACATGCTGACACACAAATGGGGGAGCCCAGGCATAGATCATTTTGCCTCACCACAGAACTATCAGTTGGACAAATTCTGCACAAGAACTCATCACAAAAAAGCCTGGAAAGTGGATGCTCGATCATTCAGTTTGAAAAACCTATCATTCTATGCTTTTCCCCATCTACCTCCGCTCTCCAAAGTTCTACTAAAAGTCAAACAGGACAAACCAAAAATTATTCTGATTGCTCCAGACTGGCCTCGCCAACAGTGGTACCCAATCCTGCGCAATGTGTCAGAACCTTCCACCATGGCACCTGCCTCAGACACCTTACTTAGTGTCTCAGCAGAACAACCAAATTCTGCACACACAGCTCCAAACTTTGAATCTTGCAGCGTGGCTAATCACCTAAATTCACCCTTAGCATCCCTCAGCAAACCTGTGATGGATGTCATTTTGGAGGCGAGAAGGTCTAGTACTAGAAAATCTTATGCTGGCAAATGGAAAAGATTCTGTGCCTAGAATCAGTCACAAGGAATAAGCACAGCAGTGCCCAATATTCCTCAGATTTTACAATACTTAACTGAGATGCTTCACAATGGCCTGTCCTTTTCTTCCATAAAAATCCATGCCTCAGCCATTTCAGCTCATTACAACACAGAACCTCCCCTCTTCTCTCATCCTCTGCTAAAGCAGTATCTCAGAGGGGCCAAAAACTTAAGACCACCCAGGAGGGCCCCAACCCCTGCCTGGGACCTCAATTTTGTATTGGAAAAACTCACTCTCCCCCTCCTTTTGAGCCAGCTGTCATTGCAGACTTAAAATTTCTCTCCTGGAAAACAGCTTTCCTTTTAGCAGTCACTTCAGCTAGAAGGTTTTCTGAATTACAGGCTCTTATAGCAGCGGAGCCTTTCATTATTTTTCATGCGGACAGGGTGTCTCTTAGGACCAATCCATCCTTCGTGCCTAAGGTGGTATCCAGTGTGGTTCTTAATCAGACCATTCATTTGCCAACTTTTTTTTCCCAATCCACAGAACAAGGGGAGTGGATTCTGCATTAATTGGATGTACACAGACAACTTAGATTTTACTTAAACAGGACAAAATCTTTAAGAAAATCTGAACTATTGGGGTAATTTGCTGCAGGGGCAGAGGGAAAGGCTATTTCAAAGCAGATTATTTCCAAATGTAGCCATTGTATTCATGTCTGCTATATGCACCATGGTAAAACTATCCCCCAGGGGATCAGATCACATTCCACCAGGGCTGCATCTACTTCTACAGCCTCTCTCAGAGGTGCTCCTACCAGGGACATTCTAGAAGCTGCTACCTGGAGCTCAGTTCATACGTTCACCAAACATTACCATTTACCTTTCTTCTCTAAATCCAGAGTTGGCTTTGCCACTGCTGTCCTGCAGGGCCTTATAGCTGGTCCTAATGCTGTATAAATCCATCCTCCCAACCATAGCTTTGGGAATCTACCCAAATGTAATGACTGCAACAGTGAAACATGCAGAACATAGTAGAGTTGTGTACACTTACCATAAATGTAGATGTTCGAGTGTATTCACTGTTGCAGTCCTGGTTACCCTCCCTTCAGCCCCCTGTTTTTCTCTTACTATACCTCTACTTTCTTTTACTATGCTTAAAAGCATTTTTGGTGTATTTGCTTCTGTTTGGAGGTATATTTTTTGTGTTTTAATTTTATATATATATATATATATATATATATATATATATATTGCTCCCCATTTGGGGGGCACCTGACATCTGGGAAAAGAAAAACTGATGTAATGGTGTCAGCTGCATGTTTTATACCCCTGACATCATGAAAGATGGGACAGCAACCGACGCAGGACCCAAGACTTTGTTAATCAGGCTGACTGAGGGCAACCTGCCAGCAGATTACCCAAATGTAATGACTGCAACAGTGAATACACTTGAACATCTACATTTATGGTAAGTGTACACAACTGTATTTTCCTGCTCAGACTGTCCACTAAAATGTTGGATTTTCCAAGGATGTCTGTTGCTACCAGAAACTGTTGACATGAAACCTTCATGGCTTGCCAGCAAATGTGGTAAGACTGGGTTCCCCCAGTTTGTTCAGATACCACGGTCTCCACCAAAATCACACCCATGGGGAGGAAGTCCTGAAAAGCCTCCAACACAAGGAGGATTGCTCATTTCCAAGACATTGATGTGAAGACGGTCAAGTATAGACCAGGTCCTTTGGACTGTCGAGCCTTCGAAATTCCCTTCCCAATGAGAAGGGAAGAGTCAGTAGTGCCCGGTAGTCAACATGATGGGAAAGTGAGTCAAGTAGGATCACTGTATTACTAGTGTTCACTGCACTATCCTCATATGGCATCTTGCCAGGGGGACAGAGTAGATTGCTGCAACCATGTGACCCAAGACTCTGAGAACTAGGGAAGCTGGAGGCTCCTGGTGAGAAAGGAGACTGGCCTGAGTACGAAGGGCAGGTACGCAGAGCTAGAGGTCTTGCAATCTGAGATACTGTGTTCAACTGACAGCCTGTAAACTCCCAATATCTCAACTGGCTGAAGACTGGATTTTTGATAATTTATGGTGATTCCCAAGGAAAGACAAAACTGAAGTAAGAAATCCCAGACATCTGATGATGCAATGTTGTTCATTGTGAAAGCGTTCATGTAAAATAAACCATTTTATCTTGATTCTAGGAGCCTCTGTTGTGTGCCTGCCTTGCTGTTGCATGGATGTTTTGGTCTCTACACTTTTTGGAACTCTACAGAAATGCTGGAAAAGTCTACTGAAAAAGGCTCCACAGAAGCACATCATCATCCAAGGGCAGCAATGCCAGCACCAGCAGCTTAGATGTGTCTTCTGCTGCATTTGGGAGCAGACACATTAGAAACAGACTGCAATGTGGACAACTGTATCTCCAGCATCTTTTGATATTCTGGAGTTTGTTGTGTCTTAACCATTCTTGACATTTCAGACATGATGTCCCACTGAAGTCTTGTCAAATGAGCCAGGTAATTTAACACACTCAGTACAAAGATGGCTGATGCTAAGGAGTGCTTCCCTAACCAGTCAAATGCCTTAGACTCCCTGTTAAGGATGGACCAATGAGCTCTCTTCTGAGATGTCCTTCTTGGTAGCTGCCACCACCACAACTCCAACAGGGGAATGCTTACTCCAATTTTGTTGATCCTTGCGAAGGGCCAATATTGGGTTGGGCTTTTTAGGTATTGGTTCTACTGTACTGGACTCCCTCCTGGCCTTCTGAGATGCTAATTCAATAAGTGTGTCTGGAGGGGGAACCCAGGACATGGAGGGGCCCACTCCGAATGCCTCAAAAAATGCCAACTTCTCAGGAGATGGATCTTTGGCTGTCCAGCTCCCATGCTGGCAAAGCAACTCCATAAGATTTGCCAGATGACCCCACTCCTTTCTGGAGGTCAGTATCCTTGGGGAGGGATTCTGTAGTATCCAGGTGCTTCCTCTTGTACCACACCCCTTATCACCCTCATACAAGAGAATCTGGGGGGAGTGGAAGAGGCATGGAGCCCTGACTGCATGGTAGTTTGAAGGCCCATTAGAAAGGGCTAACCTGGAGCAAGCTGGTCTGAGACTGCAGGCACAGAAGAGGAGGAGGAATCCTAGCTGGTGTCAACCACTCCATCTCCAGATGGGAGAGCATCCTTTCTACCACATCGTAGGAAGAGACTAAAGCAGACCACCTAGAGTCTGCACCCATGGGATCTGAACACTCCAATGTTAAGCCTGACTCTGGAAGTACTCCAGTCTGCCCTGAAGCCAAGATTGGAGCTGAACTACTGCATGCCAAGACTCCAAGAGGGAGGGCTACTCAGAGACTCAAACCATCAAGCATGATCCAGAAAGGTCAGCTATGAGACCTGCTCAGCTTCAAGACCACCAGAATTAAGAAGGCCAAGGTAGGGTTGGGAGCCAAAATTGGCCAGGCAATCAGACCCAACCCTGAAGGTAATAAGACAACTGGCTCCAGGAATCCTGGAGCCATAAGGCCCCAAGGGAGGAAGCAAATTACATGGAGCAAGCACCTCAGGTTGAGGACCCAAGGCAGATGGAATCAGTCCTAGTTGCATCTCAGCCTCCAGGAAAGACTGCATCAGCTGCTCCAACTTGGCAGGCCTAACACTACTAACTGGATTGACGGAGATGAAGAAACTACAAGGAGGGTTTGAAGGCTCAGCGACCAGAAAAAGGATCTGAGGATTGGGCTCAAACCAGAGGAGATAGTACTGGGGAAGAAACACTGAAAGCTTTGGGGAAAAGTCCCTAGGGGTAGAGGGTAAAAAAGGAGAATGAATCCTTCTATGAAGTTCCTTTTCATAGAAAATGGATGGGGGCACTAAGCGTCAGAGATGGGGCTTTTCCAACAGTTGGCACCATGAAAGAATGGGTCAGAGTAGTCAGATCTGAAGAATGTGTCAAGACAGAGGAGCTGAAGATTTGGATCAGGCTGGTTAGAGTCATGGGGAGCCACATGCTTCCAATTCTCCTTGGATCTTTAGTACTCTTCTTCCCACCCAATAACTCTTATCAGATTTACTAGCTAGAGCAGAATAGGAGGAAGTATCTTTGGTGGGCAAAAGACCCTTAAGGATCAGCTTAGTTCTTCAGTCACTGACAGCCCTGGATCGGAAGCCATCACAAATGGAGCACTGGGTGTCCAAGAGATAGTATACTCACCAATAGTGCGAGTCCTGGGAAGAGAGATTGTGGCCAAACACTTCTTAAACTCTTTATCCATACCTAGAAACAAAAAATCAAAACAACATACACAGAGAAACCTAAGTACTTCATACAGTAGTACCCTATTATTACCAATACTATTACGATGAAAAAGTATATATTTTTATATATCTATATACACACACACACACACACACACAAGCATGGGAAAAGCCTGCTAAGGAGTAAAAAGATAAACCTACACTACCTAAGCTAGCCTACCCACTCACAAACAAGCCTTCTGTACTAAAATAACAAGGATAGAGGAACAGATGAAAAAAGTGCCCAAAAGAAGACAAAAAGGATGCACCCAGCTGAATTTAAGATCTAGCTGCTGTGTTGAAAGACAACAAACAAGATCTGAGGTAACTCTGTAAACAGCAACATAAAGTCTTTGGAAATGGGAAGTCTCAGATCCGATAACCCACAGGTTTAACCTGAATGGAAAAGACATTGGATCCTTAAATACTGTCCATACATACAGTGGATGTAAAAAGTGTACAAACCCCTGTTAAAATGCTAGGTTTTATGAGATATAATAAATGAGACCACAATAAATCATTTCAAAACTTTCCCACCTTTAATGTGACCTATAACCTCTATAATTCAATTGAAAAACAAACAAATCTATTACGGGGATAAATATAAAAAAAAATGCACAATAAACTGGTTGCATAAGTGTGCACACCCTTAAACTAATACTTTGATTTAATTAAAGTATTCAGTCTTGGGTACACACCTGCCATCAATTAAAGAGACACTGATTACCCCCCAAATAAAGTTCAGCTGTCCTAGTAGAATTTTCCTGACATTTACTCAGTTGCATGCTACAGCAAAAGCCATGGTTCACAGCTTACAAAGCATCAAAGGGATCTCATTGTTGAAAGATATCAGTCAGGAGAAGGGTACAAAATAAATTTCCACAGAATTGGATATACCATGGAACACAATGAAGACAGTCATCAAAAAGTGGAGAAAATATGGACAACAGTGACGTTGCAAACAACTGGACACTCCTCCAAAATTGATGAAAAGACGAGAAGAAAACTGGTCAGGGAGGCTGCTAAGAGACCTACAGCAACACTGAAGGAGCTGCAGGAAAGTCTGGCAAGTTCTGGTTGTGAACTACATGCGACACCAATCTCCCATATTGTCCATATGTCTGGGTTATGGATTAAGGTTGCAAGATGGAAGCCTTTTCTTACACAGAAAAACATCCAGGCCTGGCTAAAATTTGCAAAACAATAGTCTCCCAAAAGGATGTGGGCAATAGTGTTATGGTCTGATGAGACCAAGGTTGAACATTTTGGCCACAATTCCAAAAAGATGTTTGGCACCAAAACAACACTTCACATCACCAAAAGAACACCATCCCCAGCATGAAGCATGGTGGTAGCAGTACAATGCCCTGGGGTTGCATTTCATCAGCTGGAACTGGGGCTTTAGTCAAGGTGGAGGGAATAGTTCCTAATACCAGTCACCTTTGGCCCAAATCCTTCAGGCATCTGATAGAAAGCCAAAGATGAAGAGGAATTTCACATTTCAACACGACAATGACATCAAGCATACATCCAAATCAACAAAAGAATGGCTTCCCCAGAAGAAAATTAAAGTTTAGGAATGGCCCATCCAGAACCCAGACCTAAATCCAATAGAAAATCTGTGGGGTGACCTGAAGAGGGCTGTGCACAAGATATGCCCTTGCAAGCTGACAGATTTGGAGCACTTTTACAAGAAAGAGTGGGCAAATATTGCCAAGTCAAGATGTGCCATGCTGATAGACTCCTACCCAAAATGACTGAATGCTGTAATTAAATCAAAAGATGCTTCAACAAAGTATTAGTTTAAGGGTGTGCACACTTATGCAGCCAGGTTAATGTACATTTTTTATTTTTATATTTTTCCCCTAACAGATTTGTTTTTCAGTTGAATTGTACATGTTATAGGTCACATTAAAGGTAGGAAAAGTTTTGAAATTATTTATTGTGGTCTCATTTTTTATATCGCAAAAACCTGGCATTTTAACAGGGGTGTGTACACTTTTTACATCCACTGTATACTGCCGATCTGTTTTTATGCCAAACTCTTCCATAAACACCCACCTGTACCTTGTGCAAAAGAACCATGCATATTGCATGACCATAGATCTAGAAATGTAATCTTGTACCATCAAGCAAAACATTTTCAAATCTCCTCTACATAAAACTGCACATTTGTGCATTATCATCACTCTTACATATTCACAGTTTCAATAACATGGTGGTCATGGCTTGCCAAGGTCACATCTCATCCTCTGTAGACATACACTATGAAATTTATACACTACACTTCCCTGAACATAATGGTCATGACTCATGGACATGACAGTTCATCTAGTATGCCTTTTCTAAAATACAGTGGTCATAGTGGGTGGTGATAGTTCATATGCTGTGAAAAGACAGGTCATACTTTGCACTGGTTGCATCTGTTGTACTTTTGCAACACGCATCACATTTCACTCTTTTTGGTTATATGGCAGTGTCACTGTCTGTAGTAGTAACTTTTTGAATGATGGCACAAGTTTTGTTTTGCAATATTATACAAGTACAAGAAATAGTGCACCACACTTATGGGCGACTAATGCACTTTGTAAGTTACACAGCTGTATATGCAGCACATAGAAATGAAAGGGCACAACTCAAAGTTGTGACATGGCTGTCACTGTGTAGTCATGCATAACAAAAGCTGCAAGCATCTCAGGGCATTAAGTGCAGCAAAGTTATAGTATGGTATGCAATGTACAGTGCAATCTGTTCTGTGGTGTTTTTCAAAGTGAGCGTGTGTAAATTTCCTTGTAGCAATACAACATACAGCAAACCAAGGTACATTACTTAACTTATTTTAGAAATGCTGTAGGGGACATCTAAAAAGGAAGAAGCTTAACTTTACAAAAGATTAGAATAAAGTTGTCCTTACTGCTGGTGTCTTAAAGGGCCTGTGATGGTCCCTACTCTGGGGACAGTAATCAAGGAGCCTCAATCCTCACCACTGACACTGGTGAGAGATGGCCACTAGGAACACAAATGAATACACACAGTATTTTCAGATGCTGCTGTCTGGACCAAGCACGATTTCCCTTAAGAGCACACTCCAGATGTGGGGCTGGAGTCTCTCCAAGCCCCAAACAAGACTCCACACTGACCACGTTGGAGCTCTGTGTCCCTGTTACAACTGACACACACTTGGGAAAGGCTGGTGCAGATTTACCAGCTGTGCCTCCTCTGCCCAGACTGTAAGGTAATTATGCTGACACCAGTCTGCTACTCTAAGGCTCTCACAAGGCTACCCAATTATACTGAGTAAAATTAATACTAATATAAATGGTAGAATTTGATCAATGCAGCTAGCCTTCCAGAAGAGGCCACAGTGTCACTAAAATAAGCATAAGTACTCTTAGAGTGTTAAAAGTATTCTGTAAAAGACCAGCCACAATGAAAGGTATAGAAATATTTAATAATAAAATAGAAAACATGAGAATACTGAATATCTAGTTACAATAAACAGTTTCAAATCACAGTAGATATAAAACACAGATGCAGAAAAATAATACAACTGATTTTTTTCCCTGACTGACTAAAGAATTACTGTTCCCTAGTTAAGTTAGTTACTACACCAAGGCAAGATGAGTATATGGTTGTGTGAGAGATCTTTCCTGTCATGTTCCAAAAAACAAAGTGCTGCTGCAAGAGTTCTGTCATGTCTCTCACTAATATCTATATATAAAAAAATAGTTTCAGTGCTGGTTATAAAATGACATCACATCTGGTCACCTGACTCTGGTACAATACATACTCAAAGCTTTGCTAAGATCTGTTGCAGCACCTGAAAGAAAATTTCAAGAACTTCCACCCTTCCAGGGTAACAATTAGTTCACCCTTAAGGACAATACATTAAGATTCCCAGTCCTGGTTCACCCAGACATTTGTGTCTCTGGTTGCAGTCAGACCTGTAAGATAAAAAAGCCTAAACCAACTCATTTAATTTTCAACCTATTTTTTCAGAATTAGCTGGACTGAGATTAGCCTCTTCGCTTCTACAATTCTCTATTAAAACATATGCATTTAATCAGTTATAATAAAGCTGTCTGACATACATGTATATCTCTCTCTTGTTCAGCAGGACCCACTGTTGATGCATTTTTAACACAAGCAACTTTACAAATAAAGAAGTTATGTACTCACCATAACATTCCATCTGAGTTGTTGGTTTTCATTTGTCTTCAATCTGTGGGAACACGGATCCGGGACAGATCCTACTCAGCCACCTTTTACCAGCATCGTATCCGAGCTTCAATCTCCTTCCCTACCCCTAATATCCCCATCTCCTTCCTCCCTTATGTGTGCTGCCCCACATAGCATCCCAACCTGACATAATACCTTACACCCCTTAGCAAATTACTCAAGAGTAACTTAAGACATCACCAAGTATGCCAAAGAAAGGGCCATGTTACTTCCAAGCCAGATAACCACATAGCCCATATAAGGCAGGGAGAAGGAGGGAGGGACAGTTGAAGACAAGTGAAAAGCAACATCTCAAATGGAAAGTTATGGTGAGTACACATCTTTATCTGAAGTTGTTTTCATTTGGTCTTCAACCTGTGGGATAGAGTCCCCGGCTACCAAAAGACCTGGGGGGCCCTCATGGAAGGATATTCCAGAGCAAGGCGGAGACAAAGGATGCCCTGCTTCTGGAAAGATGATCCAACTTGTAATGGGAAATAAATTTATGAGAAGATGTCCAAGTAGCCACAGTGCAAATATCATCCAGAGAAACTCTGTACCAAAAGGCAGCTGAATCAGCCATAGACCTAGTAGAATGCACCTTAACGTGACTTGGCAGAGATAATCCTTTGGTTGAATAAGCCAGAAGCATGCAGCCAGAGATCCAATGAGCAATGGTGACTTTCAATACAAGTTTCCCTAAAAAGGGCTTAGAGTAGGAAACAAAAAGCTGATCAGACTTGCGAAAGGCCTTTGCTCTATGCAAATAAAAGTGTAATTGCCTATGAACATCTAACAGGTGCAATTTATACTCTCCCCTATTCTGAAAGTTTGGAAAGTAAACAGAGGAGAGTGATAACCTGATTAATGTTTGATTCAGAGGCCACCTTTGGAAGGAAGGATTAGTGAGTAAGGACACCCTGTCTTTATGAAAGATCATATAAGGAGACTTAATTGATGAGGCTAGAATCTCCAACACTCTTTTAGCTGATGTAATGGCAATCAGGAAAGCTGTTTTCCAAGACAGGAATTGCAAATCCACCAAAGCACCAGGTTCAAAGGAGGGAGAAACCAAGGCTTGAAGGACCAAAGTAAGGTCGTAAGAAGGTGTTGTGTCCTTGATTGGTGGCTTAAGAAGAAAAGTGCCCTTCAAAAAGGCCTCAGAAAGCTTAGAAGAAGCCAGGGAAGCTGAATTATTCCTTAGAAATCAGAAATAGTGGCCAGCTGAACTTTAACCATAGAAAAGCTGGCACCCTATTAAAATATATCTGCCAAAAACTCTAAAACAGCAGGCATCAGGACAGTAAAAGGATCCAAGTCTTGTTGAGATGCCCAAATCAAAAAATGCTTCCACTTGCTAGAATAAACCTTCCTAGTGGAAGACTTATGAGTGGCTACCAATATCTTCTTAACCAGAGAAGATAGCCCGGGAGTCCTATTATGGGAACTAGAGCAGCCAAACAGTAAGCTTCAGGCTGGCCAGATCTGAATGCGGAATCCCTGAGGAATGTGAAATCAGATCCGGAAGGGGATCCAGTGTCCAGGGAGGAGACACTGCATGAGACCACAGAGAAGAGAACCATACTTGGTGAGGCCAGAAGATGCCATTGAGGATGACTGAGCTCCATAGCCGTTGTGCTTTTGGAATGAACTTTGGGATCAGGGGAAGTGGAGCATAACCATAGAGAAGATCAGAGTGCAAAGCATGAATCAGAACATCTCTGGGTGACTCAGAGTGAAAAATTCACTGCACTTCGTGTTGGAAGGACAGGCGAAGAGATTGCAACAAGGCTGACCCCACTTAGAAAGATCTGTTTTGGTACTGAAAGATTCAGAGACCACTCATAAGGAGTCATAATAGATCTGCTTGAGCCTGTCCGCTAGAATGTTAGACTTCCCTGTAATGTGTGTTGCCACCAGAAAGTGACCAGTGAAGATCACCCACTCTTACAATCTCATGGCTTCACAACAAAGGGGATAAGACCTGGTTCCCTCCTGTTTGTTGATGTACCAGACTACCGACATGTTGTCTGTCTTAATGGCAATTGTCCCTAGGGAAAGATGGGCATGAAGAGCTTGCAATGGCAATAGCACCACCCTCATCTCCAGGATGTTAATATGCAACTGGGTCTCCAGGGAAGAACACGTGCCTTGGACTCTGTCCTTCCCAAGCAATGCCCCCCCATCTGAGTAGGGAGGCGTCCATGGTCACCATGGAAGGAAGAACAAACAGATGACCCAGGAGGTGGTCTGGGGAATGAATCCACCAAACAACAGAATCCCTGCAGGCTTGAGATAAATACACAGGATGGGGTAATGGTAGATCTAGAAATGACCACTGGACCGCTAGAGTCCACTGAAGCACCCTCACATGTAACCGAGCTGTGGGTAAGATAGTGATCTTGGCCACTATGGACCCAATGTCCTTAAGACAAATTCTGCCAGGGGAGATTGGGCTTGAAAGATGTATAAGACATGATGTTTGAGAGACTGAAGTCTGCCTGGTGTCAAAAAGACCCTGGTCTGAATGGTGTCTAACAGAGTGTCAATGAAATCCAGAACTTGAACTGGTTCTAACAGGGACTTCTTGAGATTTATGGTGATGCCCAGATGGTGGGCCATCTGGATAAGGGAATCCCTGGCTTGGCAAAGTCTATGCCTGGAGGGGGAGAAAAGGAGCCAATCGTCCAGGTAGGGGAAGACCTGGAAGCCCTGCAGCCAAAGGTGAGCTGCTACCACTGCCATGACTTTTCTGAACACCCTGGGGGCTGTGGTGAGACCAAAGGGTAGCATTCTGAACTGGTAGTGATTGGCCCCCATTTGGAAGTGGAGAACCTCCGAGAGCATCCGTCCATTTTGATGTGACAGTACACGTCCTGGAGGTCCACCAAGCACATCCAGTCATTTTCCTGCAGGAAGGGCAGGATAGATTGAAGTGTGACCATCTGGAATTTTGTCATGGCAACTGCCAAATTTAGGGTTGACAGATACAGGATAGATCTTAAGTCCCCCATCTTCTTTGGCACTAAAAAGAACCTGGAATAGATGCCTAATCTGGACTGGTCTTGGAGGGCGGACTGGATGACTCACTTTTCAAGCAGCTCGGAAATTTCCATGGCTGCATCCTCCCTTTGAATGGGTGGAACAGCCAGGAGGTGTTTGAGAGGGAGTGGTCTCTGTGTGAAATGGATATGATTTGCAACACCCAACGATCATCTGTGATGGACTCCCAGGCCTTTGGGTGTAGCAAAAGTCAACTGCCTCCAGAGAAGAGCAGCCAGGCAACCCTTCAGGGCTGCTGAGCGGGCCTGTCTGGGAATGAATCCCGACACCCTTGGTTCCTCAGACCCCCCTCTGCCATGACGGCAGAGTCTGTCAAATCCCCCTCTGCCTCTGAGAGACAGTGAATCCTGAGCATCCTAGGAATAACCCTGAGACTTCCAGAACCACATCTTCTTTGCCCTCACTGATTCCTGAAGAAGGTTCATTGAGGGGTTGAGAAGCAGATTCAGATGGCAGAGTCTTCCCATCCTTCTCACTTTGGACCAGTATTGCCACATACAGTCTTGCCAAAGAATGGAACCATCATATGAGGCATTTGCAAAAGACACCTTGAAGGGCTCCCCAAATCTACAAAATTGGAGCCAGGTGTGATGCGTAATGGCAATGCCTGCTCCAGCTGCTCTAGCAATGCTTCGGTAGCATGAGATAGAAGCCATAGAGAGGTATTGGCAATGGAGTTGAGGGTGGTCATTCAATAGGTGAAAAACGTCTTGTCCTCCACCAAGGACCCTGGGGTAGACTCGGTGACCTCCTTCACAAGGTCTCGCTGAAGCCTAATGATGTGCTCCATGTAGTTCAGTGCCCATACAGAGAACGTTGCTGAATGGTAGACCCATTTCCCAAAACTGGCAAAGGTCCTAGACTCTTGGTCTGGCATATGAACCATTGAGCTCTCCTGTGTGAGCCCTTTCTTGGTGGCTCCCACAACCACCATGGCATCGACAGGGGATCCCTTCAACCAGTGCAGTTTATCGGATGGGGTGCTGAGGACTTGTCAGGATGTTTGGCTATAGACTCCACCATGTCAGGCTCCTTCCATGCCTGAGATGCAACTATTTCCACCAGGGGATCCATGAGAGTGGACACCCAGGATGAAGAGGGCTCTGCGGCAAATGCCTCCAGGAACACTGACACATCAAGGTTGGGCTTTTGAGCAGACCACCCCCCTCGCTGACAATGGATCTCCATGATGTCTCCAGAGGAGACATCCTCTGTGGGTGACCAGGGGGAACACTCCCTTTCCTCCAAGTCAGTGTCCTCCATGAAGGAATCCAGTGGGGAGTCTAAGTGCCTCCTTTTACACATGTTTTCGAGGACCCTCCTTGGGGGGGGGTCTCTGGGGAGGGCTCAAATGTCAAGCTGTTCCTGTGGGGGAACTCCCTAGGGCAGACAGGAGGCAGGCTATCCTTGAGGGGCCAGGATGGTGGAATCCAGACCAGACACAGAGGAAGCCAGGATGGACTCTGAGGACATAAGTGTCAAGGGTCTTCATGGAACAGAGAGGACCCTCTCCACTATGTCAAAATCAGGAGGAGAACACACCCTTGAAGCTGGGACCAAAACAGGGTCCATAATCCTTTGAATCAATGGGTGAGCCAGAGCCGAACCTCCAGGCACCGAGACTCCAAGTGGACATCTCAGCTCAAAAAAACTCTGAGTTGACACCATCACATTGGATTCGGCCCCAAGGCTATAGCTCCAATAGCTGGTTGGCTTTAAGCTGGTCAGACCTTACTCACTCAGGGCAATGGTCAGCATCGAGGTACAGAGTACCACTGGCACCATCCCCTTGATAATGAGGGGCCTTGGACCCAAAGAACTCCGAAACAGGGATTCAGATCAGAGAAGGAGTGATCAGGATAAAGGTAGACTGCATGCCCCCAGCCCCAGTGGGGAGGGGGCAGGCAAGACTCCCATCTGAATCTGTGTGTGGATGAATCTCTGCATCATCCTGTTCACCTCTGCTTCTGAGTGATTGTGTCTGGAACTTGCAGAAGAGGCCATGATACCAGCCTAGAGAGGTGGTGAGGGGAAACAGACACTGGGGCATGGACCCAAGACACCACCAGCAAGGAGAATGGAGTCGGGGGTACCCAAGCTAGAAGCCAGGCAAGATTGCGCCAGAGGTTCAAGTCCAGGAAGAGCAGTCAGGGGACCACTTACTTGGCCTATCCTGGTCCTTACGTTTGCTCTTCTCTCCATCCCCGGTCCACTTGGGAGGAGGTTGAGTCTCAGAGGCCAGGGCAGAGGAAGCAGCAGAACTAGCTGAAGTGGAAGCTGTCAATCAGTGCACTGGGATTGAACCCCACACAGATCGAGCAGGAGGAATTGAGGTGATGTATACCATAACAAACTATACAGTGTGTGTGTGTGTGTGTGTGTGTGTGTGTGTGTGTGTGTGTGTGTGTGTGGCCATCCACTGGGGAGAGCTTTTGGCCGCACTGCACACTTTCTAAACCCACGTTTGGGTGTCTCCACCATAGTAGATGGAAGGAGAGACCAAACACACACTAGTGAGGAGATAGAGAGGGGAAAAGATTTTTTGTTTTTTTACCTAACGAACCAACGCCTGAGCATGAGAAGTAAGGAAAAAAAAGAAAGGAGAGGTAGAAAGTTAGAAAATACAGCTAAAACCCAAAAAAACACTTAGCAAAGCTGCCTAAAGCATGGACCACGATGCCAGCATTAGATGCAGGAAACAAGATCTGAAGGGAGGAAGGAGAAAGGGCATTATGGGTAGGGAAGGAGCTTAGAGCTCAGATCCAATGCTAGTAAAAGGTAGCAGAGTTGGATCCATCCCGGATCCGAAGACCAAATGAAAACAACTTCAGATACATTTTTAACACAAGCATCTGTACAAATCAGTGTGACAGTTAAATGACAAAATTGTTTACAAAACCCCAGCTAGCTATACTGGCATGTTACACAAGCACTGCCCTATCTCCCTGGCACAGATGGCACTACCTCATATCATCACAGGGCCACTAAAGAAATAATGAACTGAGATACCATAGGTGGGCTTAGCTGATTTTGTTACAGTGGCTGGTCATAGCAAGCTCAGTACAAAAGGGCATGGCCAAGAGGAAGACTCAAGATAGACTGGGACCTCAGAGGCTGTGACACTTAAATGATTAGCAGCTCCTTCGAAGTCATGTTCCAGAACTCTACATCTCTGAGATGCTTAGAGAAATATTGGGTGCACCTCATACTTCAGGTTGGTGTGCCTTACACTAGCGTCTGGTTATCCATTTGTACTACAGAGCATTCTGTGGTGTATACTTCATAGGTGGATATGGGGAGCTTGACAGTTGTTTGGGCTCTTTCAGCATGAGCCAATATTTCAAAGTAAATTCATTTAAAATCAGAGTGCCTGTGGAGTTTACCCTATAACTCACTGCTGTGTGACTAAGTGATGTCCCCAGTGTGAGGCTACAGGAGAAGAAAAATGACTGACCTCCATGTCTGCTGATAAACAGGTTGATTGAAGCTCACTAAGAAAATTGAAACTGTACCAAAAAAAGCCACTAAAAACAACTTTCAGCAAGTTACTTTCAGAGTTTCAGCACTCAGAGCAGCATAATTTTAGACTCGAGTCTGTGTGTATGCTGTATGATGCTGGTCAGCATGCACCTCACTGACATGGCAGAATATATGCATCAGTGGTGGCTGCTGTACATTAGGGCCATTTCTGTGGTCGGGTATCAGCCAAGTTAAGACATTTCTTTTTTAATTGCTACAGCATCAAGCAGAACTGGTGTGTCACACTCAACAAGGGTGCATGCTTTGGATGCTTCACTGAAAGTGAGCATGGTTCCAGTACATGTAGGTTTGATACATCTACTGCTAACAAGACTGATAATGTTGCTACCATCTTGAGTGATTCTGGAGTAACAGCTACAACTATGCTGTCTGGGCACATAGCCCATCTTTCAACAGCACTGTTGTGGAAGATAATGCTTGTGATCAGATGCAGATGCCTAGTGCAACTGGGATACAGCAATGGATCACCAAACAATGCACTACGTTCTTAATGTAGCCCTAGCAGATGCTGTAGGTATGACTGATTTTGAGGTCCATGAACATACTTGACAGGTTGGAGTGTCAGATATAAAGACACAGTTCAGCTTGTAGCACTTCAGGCTTGGATGTGGAGGATGCTCTTCAGCACCAGCGACAGGATAGGTTGTTGTGTCTCCACAACTAAACCAATGCCATGGTGTCATAGCAGCAATAGTTGTGGACATTTTAGTGCAGCAAGCTCACACTTGACACCACAGCTGAATCACAGATCAAGAAAGCAATAGAACTGATCACAAGTATACTACAGAAACTATTTGTATAGTCCGAGGTAATATTTCTTCATTGCACAAACACCAGACTATCTTAATATTGAAGCTTTGGAGGAAAAACAGTACATAATATGGCTGTGCCATGAGATACAATATACTCATCTGCTGTCTGTTTTGCAAATTATGGAAATCCAAGCATATAACTGCTACAAACACAGAAGCTGTTCTGCTTCTCAAAGTAGGCTATATGTTGTACAGCATTTCCAAGGGTTTAGAAAGGTGTCTGCATCAGCCCCATGTTCACCTTCTACTGGTACACATCTCCATAGGTAATGGGAGCTTTTTCCTGGGGTCAAAACCCTTTGTACCAGCAACTCAGCTGGGAATCCTCTAGGTTGCCATCATTGGTGGGCTGTTTTTTTGATCCAGCAACTATCAGATGTTAGTGCCATCTAAAGCACTGTTAATGCAGTGTGCTCAGGGAGGGTGATCTATGAAGTGAAATACTTGCTCTCGGTGTGCTTGCTTTGTTATCTGTTTGCACTTGATGCCTGATGATTTATTGTGTGTTATTCTCTTGCATGTTAGATATAATGGATCAATGCAGTAATTACTCCTATGACATGTTATCAAGTGTTAATAACCTTTTATGAGCACTTGTTGAAATTTGAAAACCTAATGCTACAAAACTGGTTCTTTAAAAAGAAAAATAAATAAATGACTAACTTCCTAGATAACTGCATGCTGATAATCAGTCTGGGTAACATTTAATTACTGGCTAGTAATTTTACTGCCAGCAAAGAAATCTGGAAAAAAACAGCAGAAAATCAATGAGAAAAGAAGAAAAAAAAAAAAATGTTCAATACTGCCTTGCCAAACGAGTTTTACCCCTTTCCAAAGACTTACCAGCTATGTTTCAATTGCATCTAATGAAAGATAACAAATCTGCTCAAAAAATAAAAGTGCAGCAAACAGTGACTGAAAAGCAAAATAAAGTCCATTAAAAAAGAACTCCCATGCCTTAATCTATCACCACCTACACTACATTTATTTCTCTTTATTATAAAACCAATCTAAATATTGCCTAGCCATGGATATCACCCTCCTGCAAATTGCATTCCTAACTTAAACCATTACAAACTGGTAAAACAAAAAGGAACAAAAATTGCTGGATGTTATAGCCTATGAAAAATACAAAGAAAAGAGCATCTCAACTTTCTGTGGATAAACTGATAAAACTAAGAAAACAGAGGTTGAAATCAAGAAAAGGATGGCAGAGCACAAGGCTTCTCAAGAAAAGCTGTTTCAAAAAGTAGAAGACAAAGCATGCAGCAAAAGACTAAGATTTTCTGCTATATTACTGAAATTAGATGGACCAGACTGCATTGATTTTATGAAAGTACAAATGAGAAACTAAATGAGAGTTCCACAGCAGGATTGTTAACTGAGAGAGCACATCATATGTATGTCCCAATCTGTCCATAAGAAAGCAGTCAAGACATGTATTAGTAAAGATGGAATCATACCAGCAGAGACAGTTGCTCCTGATAACACACTGAACAATATTAAAAACTATGGACAGCAGTCTTTGTGGAAAATGACTATTCACTGTACACCATAGAAATGACAAGCACATTTGTCCCAGCAATCGGGAAATGTCAAGAGGCAGGTGTGAAATTCAACTTGCTGGATCCAACTGTCTTCAAAATAGGAGGAGCCAGCAAGTAGTGGGGGATGGTTTCTCACTTTTCTGGTAATAAAACATACAGTCAGTGAAACCTTTTCAATTACTCCAATGGCAAATGCTTGAATTTGAGTACCCTGGACTTGAACCAGATACTATTGTTAGGAGATGGAGATGATTAGGAAGACCAGAAACACTGTGAAACTATTGAATATGAGAGAGACTATAAAGCATCAATCCCATTAGATATAGGACTACAGATGGGAAATGTGGCTTTGCACGAAGTAGAGGCTGAGAAAGACTGGAATTTTGTTGACTGTTAAATGGGTAAGTGAACTGTACAGCATACACCCTTTATGTCATTAATGTTTTGAAGGGACTAAAGTAACTATAAATAAATGTTTCTGTTCTTAGTGTATGTATAAAAAAATTCATGATGTAAGCTGCATGTTATATTGTAAAGTCATTATGTATAGTGTAAGGTACTGTAATTGTGAGGTGGTGGAGTAGTGTCATTAGTTCCTGCATGTGTTAAAGACATTAAAGTAAGAAAATAGTTGTACCATATCCAAGTTTTACACTGTAATAAGGCATGGGCAGACACAAGTTAATAATTTATCTAAGACTGGTGAGGTATTGTTCACACTATATGTAAAAATTAAAATAACTTCCCCAGTTTTACAGATGTGAATAGTTAGGTTAATGCCCTTCATCAAAATGATGAAAGAAAATGGGAGTTATTTCTTGCATTTATAAAGTCATTAGCTACTTCCTGTTAGCAGATGCTTGCAGAGGGAGACAAGAAGACTACAGGTGTCAGTTAATCAGGAGAGGTCTTGAACAATGTGCTGTGAGTAAAATTTACAAATATTTCATGCATCGGCAAAGCAGCTAGTTTTTTTTCACCACCACCGTTTACTTGAAGATGAGTAGTCTGCAGTTGCAAGCAATCATGAAAGGTCTGAGCATTTGTCTAAGTAAAATATGCACTGCACAGTGCAATTAACATTTAAAGGTACATTGGAAGCAGTTCAGTGAAAAATTAAGTTTAAAACAGTAGTAAGTGGGGACTTCCAAGATGGCTGCACACTGAGTAACAATTTGTTTCTAGCTCTCCCAATATAAAAACAGAAACTCGACAGAGAAGGCTAGTAGACTTGTGTTTATGGGTACATTTCAGTAACTATCTAGTATGTGCAATGCCTGGATGCCAGGAATAATTAAATACAGATGACCTTGAAAAAAAAACTACTACAAAATGTGAGGAAGAAACACTAACTGGGGAAAGTTCTCCAGCTGTTCAGCAAAAAGCAATGCAACTTTCAGACATGACTTCCAATAACCTACAGGAGGATGCAAGACAGCGGCATGCAGACCTGGTTAAACTAAACAAAACAATGATGGAGTATATCAACACAAACAAAAAAAGGCTGGAAAAACGGTAGATGATTTAAACAGATATTCAGATGAGATAAAACTGCAAAAAAATCAGAGGTCAAGATGAAGAAAAGGCTGGCTGAATACAATTACTGCTTAGGAAGAGAGGTTTCAAAAAATAATTGAGGAAAGAGCACATACGGAAAATCTGAGATTTTCAGGTATACCAGAGAAGCTGGAAGGAACAGACTGCATTAATTTTATGGAAGCACAAATAAGCAACTGGACTGGTATTCCACAGCAGTTGTTAGTTGAATGGGCGCATCATGTGTATTCTCTAAACCTAGCTATAAGAAAGCAACCTAGACTTTTAATAGTAAAGATGCAATCCTACCAGCAGGAGGAGCTGATTCTAACAAAAATGTGGCAGAAGGACAAATACTAAAAGTGGGAGACAGCAGAGTGCTTGTGGAGATGGATTACTCAATGTTCACCATGCAGAAGAGGAGTAAATTCATTCCACTGTTCAGGGAATCTCAAGACACAGGTGTAAGATTCAAACTGCTGTATCCAGCTGTCTTTAAAGTATTCTTCCCTGGAGGAACAAAACCATTTTTGATGAAGTGCATGCTGAGGAGGAAAAAGTGAGCTGTGAAACAGGAGATTCTGATTCTTATTCCTCTGGTAAGAAAGACCACAGAGAGACTGTACCTATGAAACTTTTTCCAGTATTTTAACAGAAAATGTTGGAAAGAAGGAAGGGAGCATGACAGCTGACTAGAAGAATCGAGAGTACATTGAAAATGAAACAGTCAGGATCTGGGTAATGGAAAAGAACAGTAATAAAAACAGTAACTCAATGTGGGATTACAATGCAATAATATTTGTGAAATATGACAGAAGAAAATCTGGAAATATTGGACGTTTTCAAACTTTCTTGGATTTGTGGGGGACTCTAAAGTATGTGCCCTATTTCATATCATTAATGTTCAGAAAATGCTTTGGGGAGGTGGAGAGAGGGAAGAAAGCTAACTGTAAGTAAAGAAAACATTTTCTTTTAATAGTACTGTATTTGCGGTGCATGGTTTTCTTTGCACACTGTTTTTAAGCATAATGGGGATTGTAAAAAGGTGCTATTTTTCTTCACTCTTCTCTCTCTTGTTGTACAGTTTTGAGAAATATAGGCAATGCAATGTACAAAAAAAAACTAGTTAAAAAGGCATGCCACAGTTAAAATTAATGTGCTTTTTTCATTCTTTCATGGGGGAAATTCCTGTATTAAGGAGGACCTTAGACTGATTAGTTTAAAGAGAGAGCACAAGTAAATGAAAAAGAATATTGAATATTATGAGTCTTTTTTTCCTAGCAAGTGCATGTATACGTAACAATTCTGCAGCTGGTCTTCATGTTTCTATTTAAACAATCTGATAGAGAAACTGGCTGGTTCTCATGTCTCCATTGAGATAATCTGATAGAGAAACTGGAGACAGTCTGGTGGAAGGGGATTGGCAAGGGAAGAGAGAAATAGGGCATAATATCTGAAAGCAATCAGGGGTTTTCCCAGCTGGGAGGGCTTTAAAGATAAGACAAAACTATTAAACTTGAAGTAAAGTTTTCTCATTTTTTTTAATGCAATGATGATACTAATATAAACAGATACTTTTTTTCTCCCTTCTCTTTTTCTTTGTTCAGTTTTAAGAAATGTAGACACTGCAAAGTAAAAAAAAAAAAAAAAGTCAGAAAGAGGAAAGGTCTGGCTAAGAGAGTATGACAAAAGAAAAATCAGTGTGATTTTCCTCATGCTTGCATAGGGACATGGACTGGGTTAAGACCCTAGGTGTTACCCAGTAACAAGTATATTAGAAAGCATGTAAATGAAAAAGAATACCCTAGGAGTTATGTGTCTGGTTTGCTTGCCACTAGATGACAATTTCATAAAGAAAAATGGCTTAGAGAAAGTGTTTACTGAAAGCATTCAAGTGTTGTCACAGCTCGGACAGCTATAAAGATAGGCAAAATCAAACAGCATTTACAACACATGCTGTATACCATGTGTCTCTGCATGATTAACCTTTCTTTTTGGTTAACTGTAACCGGTGTGGCTATCAGCTTAGAACTTTTGTAATTATGAGAAAGTAAAAACTTCAATAATTGAAGATATACATAGTTTTGTGTTATTTAGGTAATATTTTTTTTTTGGGGGGGGGGTTGTTTGTTCCATTTGAAGGCTTTCAAAAAACTTACATAAAAGAGTTAGAGGCTTAAATGGATATGACAAGAAACTGTATAAAAGACTAACCTGCCAAACAGTATATGCGTGTAACATAAAAGATGGAACTAGACATTTAACAGAAAAAGTCACACACAAAAAGTGGTGAAAAAATATGTCATGTGCTTACCATAAAGTTCCATGTATATTGTCCATCTCGACCTTTATTCCAACTGATGGGTCAGAAACGATCCATTGGATCAGTCTCACCCTTTTACAAAAGCTTGAGGCCTTTAGCAAAGCATCAGATACCACCTTGGGCATAAAGGAGGGATTAGTCCTCAGGGAGAGACTGTCTGCATGGAAAATTATGAAGGGCTCGACAGCCATGAGAGCTTGAAGTTCTGAGACCCTTCTGGCTGAGGTGGTAGCTAGTAGGAAGGCATTCTTCCAGGAGAGGTATTTCAATTCTGCTGAAGTGGCAGGTTCGAAAGTTAAGGTTAGTTTTCCAGGGTGGAGTAGGGAGTCTTCTGGGACGCCTGATATCAAAAGCCCCTCTGAGGAATTGTTTAATCAAAGGATGAGAGAAGTCTGAATCATAATGGGCAGAGATGGCCGAAGCATGGATTTTAATAGAGGAGAAAGAGAGGCCACTATTGAGCAACTCTGCTAAGTAATCCAGGATGAAAGGGATGGAAGGGTTGGGAGGAACTGCCCCCTTTTCCAGGAGCAGAATCTTTTCCATTTTCCAGCATAAGATTTTCTTGTGCTGGGCCTTCTGGCTTCTGTGAGGATGTCCAGGACCTGTCTGCTTAACAGTGACTTCTTGTTAGTTTTTAATGTATGAGCCATGCTGAAAGTTTGACAGTCTGTAGGTCTGGGTACAGAACCTTCCCTCTCTCCTGGGTCGAGATCTGACCTTAGGGTAAGCAGTTTCGGGGGCTGTGAGGTCAGACTGCATAGTAAGGGGTACCAATGCTGTCTGGGCCAATCCAGAGCAATGAGGATGGCCTTTGGTCTCTCCTCTCTTATTTTGATCAGAACCTTGGGAATAAGGGGTAGAGGAGGGTATGCATACACAAAGAGGGAGATCCAGGGGAAGGTCAAGGCATCCGCCTTCCATGCTAGGAGGTGATACTCCCTGGCACAAAACTTGTGCAGTTGGTGGTTGAGGCAAAGAGGTCCACCTCTGGGGTCCTCCACTCCTGGGTGATTTGCAGAAAGATTTCTCTGTGGAGATTCCAGTAAGCTTCTGCTTAGGTGGTCTGCCAGAGTGTTGTTGATCCCTGGTAAGTATTGGGCAATCAAGTATAGCCCCATGGAGGTGGCTGTGAGCCAAGACTCATGGCTAACCTGCACAGGGGATAAGATTGGGTGACCCCCTGCTTGTTGATGTACCACATTACTGTGGTGTCTGTCTTTATAAGGAGGACCCCTGGCCTGAGATGGGATTGGAAGGAAGTCAGAACGTTTTGCACTGCCATCATTTCTTTCTGGTTGATGTGCAAGTGAAGTTACTGGGCATTCCAAAGGCCTTGGGTACACCTGGCTGCTAGATGAGTGCCCCAAGCTATGTCTGAGGCGTCGGTGGTGATGGTCTGGTCAGAAGGGTGGAGGAAGAAGGGAAGACCCTTGTTCATGGCACAGGCCTCTGCCCACCAAAGAAATGCGTTCCTTATGCAAGGGATCAGTGGGAGAGTAGTCTATAGGGACTGAGTGTGCTTTTTTTTTGTATATGAGAACTCATTGGTTGATGTATTGAATTTTTGTTGATTATTGAATTTGAAATTGTTCTTTTGGGAAAATGATAATACCCAATAATAATACCCAAAGATCTACTGATCTATTCAAACTTTCAAACACATTATTAACTACCATTGGGACATTTTAAAAGCCAATGCTAAGCTTAATGAAATTCTTCCATCTACATGCTCGCTCTCTTTTCACAGGGGGCCCACTTTGGGGTCTCATCTTAGTCATTATAAATGCAAGGTTCCGCCCTCATTACAATCCACTTTATTTGGGAATAAGGTTAGGGGCTGTGTACCCTGTGGACATTGTTCTGCATGCCCCCATATATTTAAAACCAAGACCTTTACTAGTTCCAGTACCCCAAGGTTTATGATATCTTATGTTATGGCAATTGCAGTACTGAATGGATTGTGTATTTGGCTACCTGTTCTTGTTTGGCGTTTTATGTAGGACAGACGTCCAGATCATTGAGGCTTCGGATTTCCGAACACCTCTGTGAGATCAGAAATAGGAGACCCACAAATGCTTTATATAAGCACACTAATTCACAAAATGGCCAGGTTTACATTTACGGTTATTGATAGGGTCCAGGGCCAATGTTTTTCTAAAGTTGGTTGGCACACTTTATTAAACAATAAAGAATCAGGTTGGATTACGCGGCTAGGGCGAACCTGGCCTTAATGAGTTGTCATAAGTTTTTTAACCAACCAATGATACTCTTTAAGGGTAATGATGCTCTTGATTTAAGGGTTTGTTCATTTTTGCTGTTATCAAGCAAGGCTGTTGCCGAAACCGGTAAGCTGTTTGTTTTTGAAGCTACCCCAGTAAAGGAGTTTTAAATTATCACCCTCTTTGTGCTGGACGTTTTTTTACTGAGAGTGCTGACACCAAAGGTTCTTTATGTACCACTGAAGTTTTCTCGTGTGAAGTCTGGCTACAGGGATGAGAAGGATGCAAGATGCCATGTATCCCAGTTCTTGCAGGAACTTCCTTGCAGTAAGGTGATTTCTGGAAGCCAGGTGGGTGAAGTAAAGAGGCAGGAAGCTCTGCTTTTCTGGGGGTAGGAAAGTCATAAGGGTTGCTGCGTCTAGCACAGCTCCCAGGAAAATAATTTTCCTGGTGGGGGATTTGCTTTGATTTTTTCTCGTTGACGGTGAATCCTAGGGAAGTTGGGAGTTTTTTGACAAAGAGAAGATCCTGGAGCAACTTTTCTTTGCTGTTCGCCTGAATAAGGCAGTCATCCAGGTAAAGGTAAATCTGTACATTTCTCTGTCTGCACAATGCTATGGCTGGAGCCAAGCATTTGGGAGCAGTAGATAAGCCAAAGGGCAGTGCAGAGAACTGAAAGTGCTGATTGCCTGCTCTGAAGTGCAGGAATTTTCTGCACAATTCCCTGATGGGGATGTGGAGGTAGGCATCGTTTAGCTCTAGGGTCACGAGTCAGGCATTTGGTGTGAGCATAGGCAGGATCTGCTACAAGGTTAGCATTCTGAAACTGGGAGCACCAAGAAGGTGTTCAGTTTGGATAGATCCAGGATGAGCCACCAAGTGCCCTCTTTTCTGGGTACAAGGAATTAGTCTGGAGTAAAAACCTTTTCCTGTTTGATTCAGAGGTGCAGGTTCTACTGCCCTCTGGGATATTAGTGTTTTTACCTGTTTTAATGCCTCTGCCCACTGGTTTGGGGGGAGGTCTGGGTACCCTCTTGGAAATGGTAGTTCGCTGAAGGAGAATCTGTATCCCTGAGAAATGATTTTCAATACCCACTGGTCCTTGGTTATAGAGACCCAATTGTCCTTGAAGAGGGTGAGCCTTCCTCCTAGTTTTAGATGAGTGAAAGGAGGGCAGAAAGTGGAGGGAGAGTCATGGTGAATGCTTGGCAGAGAACTTCTTGCCTTAGAGGCAGAAGTGGTCCATTGTTTGCCTCTTTGCTGCCCTGGGATAAGGGCTTGGATGTCCTGTACCTGCAGGGCTAGCTTTGGTCTTGTCTGCTGGGTACAGGGAAGGCCCAGTGCTAGAGGGAAAGTTCCTGCTGAATGTGGGTGGTTGAATTAGGAAGAAATGTTTTACTGTTTGGATAATTTTGCTTTGTCTTCCATCTTTTTAAGCACCTCTTCTACTTTTTCCTCCAAAGAGGCGTTCCTTATCTAGGGGTGCATCAATAAGTTTAGACTTGACATGATCAGGGAGAGGTTGTTCTTTCAACCATGCATGTCTTCTAATAACAGATCCTGTTAGAGGCTTCTAGGGAATCATATCCACATTGCAAAGAGACTAGCAGAGTGAAGTAATTCTGTCAGCTGTTTAGAGCTGGCACCTTCAGGAGAGGTAGCAATCTTCTGCTTTAATTGTTCCAAAATGTGTTGTTGATATTTTAACATATGGAACTGACAATTGAGTGCTCCGATAGCTAAGGTTGCAGAGGTGTATACTTTCTTACCCCATCTGTCCAGAGCTCTGGAGTCTCTGTCAGAAGGAAGAGGATTCTTGGCAGAACTAGTCTTAGCTCCTTTGGGTCCCTGTGTAATGACCTTAAGGTCTGCAACAGGGTTCCTGTACAGGTATTTGAGAGACTCCAGTACTCTGTAGTACCTGTCAGGTTTACCTGGAGCAGGAGGCAGGGCATCTGGGGTTAAACTGGATTCAAGGAAAACATCATCCACCACTTCTAGAATAGGTGGGATGGCCAGGGGTTTGTGCTGGGGTAGGTCTAGAAACTCTAAGTCATTTCTTTGATTGGATTTAGTCCTGAGATTCACATTGAAAATGTTCCCTGAGGGAGTGAAGGGTTTCCCCTCTGGAGAGGAGGCAGAGGGGATGGATTCCTCTACATCTGAATCCTCAAACAGTTAAGGGCTGTTGTTCCTCCTCAAAGCAGAATAATCAGATTCCTCAGACTCTTAGTCTGTCAATTTCTGGAGAAGGAAGCCTTTTCCCTTTTGGAGTGGAGGCTTGAGTACCTCGAATAAGGGAGATGAAGTCGTTCACCATTTTAAGCATTTGAGCTTGGGGTGGGGGAGCAGTAGCAAAATGGTGGCTAGAAACAGATTTTCTAGGAGTGGTCTGGCTTCGAGGCCTAAGAGAGGCAGTCAGTCTCTGAGAAATGATAGTCGGAAGAGAGGATGTTTTTTGTCTATAATCGGTAGTGAGAACAGCCTCCTCAGAAGCGGGTGTCTGCGTCACGGGCTCCGGACCCAACTGAGGCAGAGACAGCCAAAGGCTTGGTAGACGAAGTGGATTTCTGCAGCATACCGGACTCTGAAAGGGTCTTGGCAGAGGCCTGCATAGAAAGTGAGTCAGGCATCAGGGGCTGCGAAAGTGCCTCACTGAATTCCGGAGAACTGACTACTTGCTTAGCGGTAGTGTCGTCGGAAGGCTTAGCCCTTGTGTGGTCTGCCTCTATCTTTACATTTTTTTGGAATGTCAGCGGATTGTGGGCTGATATCAGAACTTGAAGACGGAATACGAAATAATTGTCTACAAAAAGAGCTCTACGGTGAATGGTTCTTGCATTAAACATGGCACAGAGCCGGCAACGGGGGACTGGGCTTTAAACAAGTGATGAAGTAAGAATGAAAGTCTCGGTGTGGGATCTGCTTTCCATAGGCAAGACAATTGTTAACTTTTTTGGACATCGGTTAGAGCAAGAAAAAAGGATCTCCAACAGTGTACTTAGATTTAGACATTTTCTGATGAAATTCGACTTCTGGTAGTGACCGACTGGCACTCGTGCAAACTGCTTCTGTTATGGGCTCCATAGCAAGAAAGACTGATGTAATGATGTCGGCTGCCTTGCTTTATAGTACTGATGACATGATGTCAGACTAGAAGTGACAGCGGCTGGCATACAAAAACACTGACTCTGGTATTCGGGCCGGCCGAGGGCTATCACAGCAGGGATAACTCCACAGGTGATGACTGCAACAGTGAAACACAAAGAACATCCATAGAACCAAAAGATTACAGGCCAAATCCACTTTGCAATGAGTAGTAAAGGCTTGAAGGTTTCCCCATGTTGCTGCAGCACAGATGTTATCCAAGGGTAACCTAGCTTGAAAGGCTGCAGAAAGTACAGTTTTGTACCTACCATAAATGTAGATGTCCGAACAGGATAGCATCTGCAGTCATAACAAATGGGTTGTCCTGTCGTCAGGCAGCCCTTCGGTCGGCCGGATTCCAAAGTCTGGGTCCGGCTTCAGTTGATGTCACACTTCACCCGACGTCATCTCTGCTGGTCTTCGGGTATAAAGGCATCAGCCGACGCCATTTTCCTCAGTGTTTCTTGCCCCAGATGCCAGTTGCCCTCTTGGTAAGCTAAATTTTGGATAAATGCCAATGTTTCCAAAAAAGTAGAAGGCAAACACAAAAAATAACAATGTATGTACATATATACAAACAAATACACCATAAGAGACTCCCCCCCCAGCTAGCTATTAGGAGGGTAAATACCCTAGGAGTACCACAGAGGGGAAGGAGGGTGGGTAATCCTGACTGCAGATGCTATCCTGTTCGGACATCTACATTTATGGTAGGTACAAAACTGTACTATGTCCTTCAAGGATGCATCTGCAGTCATAACAAATGGGTAGAATACCATAGCCAACTAGGGGAGGAGGAAGAAGAATTATGGTGTAGTTAGGATCCCTTGCAGTACAGCAGTGGCAAACCCTGCTCGGGATCTCGAGTATAGAGGTAAATTATAATGCTTGGCAAATGTATGCACGGAGGTCCAAGTAGCCGCCCCAATAATGTCCTTGGTTGCCACTCCTCGTAAGAAAGCTGTGGTAGTGGCTGTAGCCCTTGTAGAATGAGGTCTTATGTTCTGTGGAATTGGTTTTCCGTGGTAGGAGTAACAGAATCTTATGCAATTTCCTATCCATTTGGAGATTGTCTGTTTGGAAATTGCTTTTCCTTCCCTTCCTGTTGCATAGGCTACTAAAAGCTGGTCAGTTTTTCTGTCACCTTTGGTTCTGTCCAGGTAGTAGCGTAACTGTCTATGTACATCCAAGGTATGCAGCAGTCTTTCCCCTGTTCTGTGGATTGGGAAAGAAGGTAGGTAGGTGGATTGCCTGGTTTAAAGACACTCTGGATACCACCTTAGGCATAAATGTAGGATTAGTTCTCATGGACACCCTATCTTGATGGAAGATTAGGAAGGGTTGTACTGCCATTAAGGCCTGTAGTTCGAAACCCTCCTTGCTGAAGTAATTGCCAGTAGGAAAGCAGTTTTCCATGATAGGTGTTGAAGATCTGCTGTTGCTGCTGGTTCAAATGGAGGGAGTGTCAATTTTTCTAGCACAAAGTTCAAGTCCCATGCTGGTAGTGGTGGTTTCCTAGGAGGTTTTACATTCTTGATCCCTCTGAGGAACTGCCAGAGTAGAGGATGCGAAAAGACAGGTGGATCGAAGCTGTATTCTGCTGAAATAGCTGATGCATGTATCTTGATGGAGGAATAGGACAGGCCTGTATGTAGAAGCTCTGCCAAGTACTCCAGGATGTTAGCAATATCTATGTTCGACACATCTTTTCCTCTTTCAGTACTCCAAATGACAAATCTTTTCCATTTTCCTGCATAGTTCCTTCTGGTTGAAGGTCTGCGGGCTTCAAGGATAATGTCTTTAACCCTTTGGGATAGGTCTGGGTTAGTTGCTGCTATGTGATGTTCCAGGCAGTCAGTTGCAAGGTTTTTAGGTTTGGGTGCATGATGTTGTAGTTGTTCTGAGTTAACATCAAAGGCATCAGGGGTATTGACCACATTCTCCCCTGAGACATGCTCCTCAGCAATGGATACCAGTGTTGTCTTGGCCAATTCGGAGCTATCAGGATTATCCTTGGGCATTCCCTCTTTGATTTTCGGTAGTGCCTTGTGCATCAAAGGAAGAGGTGGAAATGCATATGCTGTCAGGCCTTTCCAACTGAAGGATAGAGAGTCCACCTTCCATGCAAGTGGGTGGTATGCCCTTGTGCAGAATTTTTTGAGCTGGTGATTGAGTGGGGATGCAAATAGGTCTATTTGTGGCATTCCCCATTTCTTTGTGATGGCCTTGAAGATGTCCGGGTGTAGCATCCATTCGTGAGCATCCGAGGTGGTTCTGCTTAACATGTCTGCTAGGGTGTTTTCTTTTCCCGGCACAAATATTGCCTGTAACTGGATGTTGTAGCTCAGAGCCATATTCCAAAGGTCCAGAGTCATTCTGCATAGGGGGTATGAATGAGTACCTCCCTGTTTGTTGATGTACCACATGATTGTGGTGTTGTCTGTCCTTATCATTAAATGGCCTTCTTTGAGGAATGGTCTGAATTTCTGGATTGCTAGTTTTACTGCCAGCATTTCTTTTTGGTTTATGTGCAGGTGCAGCTGGTCTGGAGTCCACAATCCTTGTATGCATTTGTCCAACATGTGCGCCCCCCAGCCTAGGTCTGAGGCATCCGTTGTGATGGTTTGGCTTGCTTGAGAGTTGTGGAAGGGCAAGCCTGGGTTTGACTGGCATGCTTGAGCCCACCATAGGAACTCCTGTTTCAGGCATGGGATTAGTGGGATTTCGGTTTCTAAGCTGTGCCTTTGTTGAGACCATAAATTCTTTAGGTACCACTGTAGCTTTCTCATATGCAGTCTGGCATGTGGGACCAAGATTATGCATGATGTCATGAAGCCCAAGGCCTGCAGTACTTTTCTTGCTGTTAGTTTGTTCTGCTTTGTTAATGCCAAGAAGAGGGAGTTGTTTTTGTTTTTCTGCAGTTAGGAATGCCATTTGTTTTGCTGTGTCCAATTCCGCACCCAAGAATGTTCTTGTTTGGGATGGTATCAGTCTTGACTTTTGTAAATTGACTGTGTATCCCAGGGCTTGTAGTAAGCAAATGACACTTTGTAAATCTGTTGTCAGCTTGCTTTTGTTGTCTGCTTGTAACAGGCAGTCGTCCAGGTATGGATAAATTTGGATTCCCTGTAGCCTGCAGTGAGCGATTACTGATGCCAGGCATTTTGTGAATACTCTGGGCGCAGTAGATAAGCCAAAGGGCAATGCTGAGAATTGATAATGCTCTGATCCTGCAAGAAATCTGAGGTATCTTCTGCAATTTGGTCGTATGGGGACGTGCAGGTATGCCTCCTTGAGATCTAGAGTTACCAGCCAACACTCCTTGCCCAGCATGGGAAGAAGTTGCTGTAGGGTCAGCATTTTGAATTTTGGGACAATGATGTATGTGTTTAAGACGGACAGGTCGAGAATAGGTCTCCAACATTTCTCTTTTCTTGGTACTAGGAAGAGTCTGGAGTAGAATCCTTTGCCCTGTTCTGTCATTGGTACTCTTTCCACAGCTCTTATCTTTGTTAATTGCGCTATCTGCTTTAGAGCTTCTGTTTTTTGATTTGGAGGTAGGTTTGGCATTCCTCTTTTTACTGGTAAGGTGTGGAAGTGGAACCTGTAGCCTTGGTCTATGGTTTGCAAAATCCACTTGTCTTTTGTGATATAGTGCCAATTTTTCGAAAATAAGGCTAACTTTCCGCCTAATGGTGCTGTTATTTGCTCTCTGGTAGGCGGTGTCAGAGCCAAGTCACTGTGACTGTCCTGTTGCAGTGGCAGTGGTTGTGTCTGTGCCTCGGTTATTGCCTTGCCACTGTCGTCCTCTGTAGGCACCTCCTCTGGATTGATTTCTGCCTCTAGAGCGTCTATTCCTGCCTCTGAGATTTTGAGGAGTCTGGAAATGACCAATTTTTGGCAGGCCAGTTCCTGCTAAACCTTGGGGGCTGAACCTGTAAGAAATCCTTAACTGTTTGTACAGATTTTGCCTTCTCTTCCATTTTCTTCATTACTTGCTGAGCAGGTGTACCAAATAGACTGGCCTTATCCATAGGAGCATCTAACAGCTTTGCTTTAACATGATCCGGCAAGACCTGTTCTTTCAACCATGCATGCCTTCTTATCACTGTGCCAGTCATGGCTGATCTAAATGAAGCCTCCAGTGCATCATAGCCACATTTTAAAGAATGGTTACTAACCTGCTGAATGTTATTCACCATTTCTAAAACATATTTCTTATCTAAGGAGTCATCAGTGGACAGCTTCTTAGTTAACTGATCAAGCATAAACTCTTGGTATTGGATCATATGAAACTGACAGTTTAAAGCTCTAGCTGAGAGAGTAGCAGAGGTGTAAACTTTTTCCCCATCTCTAAGGACCTGGATACCCTTTCAGAAGGAATAGGGTTTTTGCTGAGGTCGAGGCTACTGCCTTAGGCCCCTGGGATATAGTCTCAGGATCTGCAAGTGGGGCCTTGTATAGGTGGTGATGAGTGTCTGGCACCCTGTAAAATCTATCTGGTTTGGCAGGGGCTGGAGGTAAAGTATCAGGAGCAGTGCAAACATCATTAAATGAATCATCCACAACAGGCAGTACTGGAGGTATAGCTAAGGGCCTATGTTGTGGTAAGTGCAGAAATGTCCTAAGCCTTTTTCTGGAATCTGTGAAATCTTGTCCCTGCCATTGGAATTGTTCTCTCATGGCATGTAAGGTTTCCCAAAGGAAAATTCCTCTGGTGGAGAGGCGGATGGAATGGATTCCTCAGCATCGGAATCTTCATAAGTAGAAAAAGGAGCCTCTGGCTGATCTGTAATGTCTGAGTCATCCGAAGAATCATCAGAGGACACTGGCTCGGGGCTCTGCTCTAAGTCTCTTTTCTGGGGGCTGAGAGGCCCTGTCTGGGTGAGACTGGGATCCCCAATTAAGGATATTAAATCCTCAGCCAGAGTAAGCATTTGTGAACTAGAAGTGGACCTGTGTGAGGGGGGCTTAACAGGCACTGATTTAACAGTTTTGGCTGCTTTAGCCCTGGCAAAGGCCTTAATAGACATGGCTGCAGGAGGCCTAGCAGCACCACGTGCTGGGGTAGAGACATCCAAAGGAATGGTGTCTGATAAATCACTAGGAACCACAGTAGTAGGCAAAACTTCTGAGGCCGATTCAACTAAGGTAGCAGGAGCCTCAGTAGTAGTCATGGATTCGGCTGAAGATTGTACGGTTTTCTCGGTTTCGGCTGAAACCGAGTCACTCGCGGCTTGCTTAACCGCGGTTTCGGCCGAAACCGCGGGTGTCCGTCTTTTTCTTTGCGTTTTTAACAATTTGGGTAGTCGGAGGATCCGGCGGCATAATGTATGCAAAATCTGAGCCAAAAAACTGTTCAGCAAACTCCGACCGACGCCTAAGCGTTCGTCGGTTGAAGGAAGCACAGGCCGAACAGGCTGCTACGTCGTGGTCTGGGCCTAAGCAAGGCAGGCAGTAAGAGTGGAAATCTTTATGAGGTATTTGTTTCCCACAAGTTAAACAGTTATTGACTTTTTCTGACATCGGCTGAGGCAAGAAAGAGTCCCCAACGGGGTACTTAGCTTTTTAGAAGTCTTCGAAGTAGTATTCGGTAGTAGTAATCTCTGGATCTGACTGACCAGCACTTGCGAACAGCTTCTGCTTCGGGCGCCGCGCGGCAAGAAAGACTGAGGAAAATGGCGTCGGCTGATGCCTTTATACCCGAAGACCAGCAGAGATGACGTCGGGTGAAGTGCGACATCAGCGGCGGACCCAGACTTTGGAATCCGGCCGACCGAAGGGCTGCCTGACGACAGGACAACCCATTTGTTATGACTGCAGATGCATCCTTGAAGGACATGTAGCTACCAACCTAGTGGAATGAGCTGTAATAAGGTTAGCAAGGGTTTTGTTCTTAGAACTGTAAATGAAGGATGTACATTGTGAAAGCCATTTGGATAAGGTAGCTTTGGACAGTGGTAGGCCTTTTCTAACATCAGAATAAGAAATTAATAGCTGATCTGATTTTGTGTGATTCCTGAAGTTCTATGCAAGTAGAAACATAATTGTCTATGAACATCCAGAAGATGCAAAGAATATTCCCCTTTATTTTGGAAGTTTTTGAAGAAAAACAGTAGCTCGATAGATTGATTAAGGTTACTTTCTGACACAAGTTTGGGTAGGAATGAGGGGTTGATGCGTAAAGATACTCTGTCCTTATGGAATACCATGTATGGTGGGTCAGCAGATAAAGCTTGTAATTCGAAACTCTCCTTGCTGAAGTAATAGCCACTAAGAGGAGTGTTTCCCAGGAGATAGACTTCAATTCAGGGGTAGAAGATGGTTTGAAGGGAGGACAGATAATGTTTGAGGATACAAAATTTAGATCCCAATGTAGTGACGGGTTTTTGTATGGAGGCCTTATCATTGTAGTTCCTTTCAAGAATGCCTTACAAAGTCTGTTGGACATGATTCCAGATCCGTTTTCCCCTGCCAACTGAACTCCAACAGTGGCTGCAACAGCACCCTCAATGAAAAGTTTTTCCAAAAATTCTAGAATAGAATGCATGGACTCAGTAAAGGGATCTATTTGATTATTGCTGGCCCATGAAACAAATCTTTTCTATTTACCATTTACATATAGAAGATTTATGTAAAGATGAAATATGTTTTAGCAGAGATGAAAGGAGAGGAACCCTGGCAATTGGGGGAACTGGAGCAGCCAAGTTGTTAGCTTGAGATTGTCCAGATTGGGATGAACCATCCCGGACAGGTGAGTCAGAAGGTCCAAGATCCATGGTTGATCCTGCGCATGAGGCTGAAGGAAGGGGAACAAAATTTGTCTAGGCCAATAGGGAGCAATTGGGATTATTGTCATCTCCAACAAACTTGCTTTCTGCAAAAATTTGGGAATTAGAAGAATTGGAAGAAAGGCATAAAGAAGTCCCATGGGCCAGTTGTGAACAAGTGCATCCCTTGGTGACTCCCTGCAGGAGGGATCAGAGCAAAATAGTTGCTACATTTAGTATTAGTGGGTGATGCAAAGAGATTGCAGCAAGGCTGGCCCCCACTTTCAGAAGATATCTTCCACAACTTTCTGACTGAGGGACCACTCATGTGGCCATAAAATGGCTCTGCTCAATTTGTCTGCAATTACAGTGGATTTTCCTGGCATGTGCATTGCTATCAGAAAGTGGTTGGAAGTTGATGCCCATTGTCAGACCCTCAGGGCTTCTTGACAAAGAGCGTAAGTTCTGGTCCCCCCAGTTTGTGTACCAGACCACAGACATGTCTGATTGTACTGCTACTGTTCCCAGAGGGAGGGAGGCCAGAAATGATTGCCCTCATCTCCAGGACATTAATGTGCAAATGAGCCCCATGTTGTTGCCAGCTGCCTTGAACTGTCTTCCCGAGATAATGCCCCCCCCATCTGAGAAGCGTCCATGGTCATCTTGGCTTGGGGTGGACAGAGAACAAAGTGACAGCCTTGAGATACCGGAGGAGAGCAAATCCACTATTGGAGGTCCTTTTTGCATGAATTGGTTTTCCTGATTTTGTGCGTCATAGGAAGTTTTACAATTGACCATTGTGTCAAAAGTAACTATTGAAGTATTCTCATGGAGATGAACTAGGAGAATGAGAACAATTGAAGCAGCCATTTTTTCCCAGTACTTGGGGAACTAGCTTGGCAGGAGCTCATTTTCTTCTAATCAACAGTCTTACATAATGGTGAAGATAGCAAAACTTCCACAAGACAAAGTAGACTATCACTGTAGTTGTGTTTATCTCTGCTCCTACGAAGACCAAGCTCTGACATGCCTCTAGAGCATTTTTCATAATTTATGGTAATACCTAGGGAGGAACAGATTTGCAGAGTATAGTCCCTGGCTTGTAGCAGGAGATGCCTAGTCTGGGTGGTTATGAGCCAGTTGTCCAGATACATAAACACCTGGAATTCCTGGCATCTCAGGTGAGCCACCACTACTGCCATGCATTTGGTGAACACTCTGAGGACTGTAGTGAGACCAAAGGGAATAGCTGGAAGTGGCTGGCTCCTAGCCGCCTTTTTTCTTAGCAACTTTTGAATTTCTAAGGTTGCTTGTTCCTTCTGACTGGGTGGAACATCAGGAATGGGTTTGTTTGCCGGAGTGGGGAAGGAGAAGGGAATAATATATCCTCTGGATATTATGTCCTGGACCCATTTGTCATTTATCTTTTGCCAGGTTTCACGGTGCAGAGAATCACCCCCAACTGCCTCCAGAATCGAGCAACCCTTTAGGAGCGCTGGAAGGGCCTACCAAAGAAGATTCTTTGGAGCCCTGATTCTGAGGGCATCTCCTGCCGCGAGGGTGGCATCTTCCATTATTGTTCCCCCCTCTGCCTCTAGGGGAACTTTCACTGTGCGTGTCCTATAAAGACCTTTGTGATTTTCTGAACCACATCTTCCCACTACTACTGCGACCTTTGGGAAAGGGTCTGGTAAGTGTGGAAAAACATACTCCAATGACAGACAAGGCCTTGCTTTCCTGTTCATACCTGGCGAGCATTTCTTTTACTTTAGGCACAAAAAGAGGGCAGCCATCAAAAGGGGTTTTAATGAAGGAAGACTTGAAGGGTTCTGCGAAATTGCAAAGGATCATCCAAGACCTGCTTCCTAAGAGAAATACCTGAACCTGCAATGCCCTACTCATTCCATCTGCTGCATAACATACGAGTCTCATGGAAGAGTTTATGACTAAAATGAGGATGGCAAGCTGAGCTGTGACTATCTGCCACTGTTGTCAGCTACAGCTCTTTGGAGGAAATCAAAGTTCCTTCAACAGATCTCCCTGGAATCTGGTAAAATGGGCCAAGTAGTTCAGCGACCATAAGGCAAAGGTTGCTGATGAAAAGACGTGCTTCCCATATGCATCGATGGTCCTGGAATCCTTATTTGGAGGATGGATAGAGGAACTGGTCTCAGTTCCTTTTTACTGGCTGCCACCACGACCATGGCATCAACTATTACACCTTTAATTAAGAAGGGCTTGTCCTTAGGGGCAGTAACATACTTATTTGGCCTCCTTGGAGTTGGCTGTATGGAATCTGGGGTCTCCCAAGCCTTTCAAGAAATTAAATCAATAAGCTCATTGGAAGGCGGGGTCGCCCAAGACGTTGAGAGGTGAGATGCAAAAGCCTTCAGGTATACTGACTCCTCAGCTGAAGGGGATGTGGACTGCCAGTCACCTCTCTGCTTTAAAATTTCCAGGATGTCTCCAAAACAGACATCTTCAGGAGGTGACCGTGGGGACCCTTATGCATCATCAAGGTATTATCAAATGTGATTAACTCCTCTGGGGAGTTGAGATGCTTCCTCTTGCAAGTCCTCTTCCAAGGGACCTCCTCAGTGGGGTAGTCTGGGGAAGTTTCAGGAGATGGGGGTCCCTTGTTGGACATCCTGAGGCCTGGGGGTCGCTGCCATCCTGTGGAGAGGGCATATCAGAAGGCAAAGATACTTGCGCAGAACTGGGAGGAAGACCTGAGACAGACTGTGCCCGAGACTGGGATGTAGTCAAAACCCTCCTCATAACCTCAAAGGCAGTCTGCCCCTGCTCCTCAGAGCATTCCAGAGCAGATAAAGAGTTGGCTGAGCCTAAGGAATCTCTGGAGCAGAAGACAGAAGCTCAGAAGCAGATGTAGGAGCCAAATGCACCCGCAAAGCCCCCAGAGGCAGGGGCAGATCCAGAGAGATCTGAACCGGTTCTGCGGATCCAACCGGGGACTGTGAGCTCCTAGAGGTCTCCTGCTCTGACTGGGTAGGAGCACTCAGGACAGACACTGAATCAGAGGAAACTATGAGTCCAGGAACTGTAACAGACACAAACTGGACATCCAAATCATTTGGCTCCAAAACCAGGGGACAGATCACAGCAGAAGATGGTACCAATGGAGGAGGACTTTGTCTGATCCTATTTCTTTGGGTTCGGATCCAGTAACAACTTGGCCAAGGCTGGTGTCTTTAGAAGTCTCTGCACTACCCTATGCACATTATCATCAGACAAATTCCTGGTAGACCAAGTAGAAAGGGTTGGAGACCTTGATTTAGTCAAAAGAAAAAAGGAGATGGGAGCCAAGAAGGTACTGGTTCCAATGAAGGGGAATGGCTCAGATATCTAAATTCAGTGGGAGCCAAAGAGGTCAGAGCCAAGGGTTCCTGCTACACCAATGAACTCTTGGATCTAGAAATGACTGCTCAGAGGATTTTATTGGTGCAGACAGTCCAGGAGCTTTTTGCTTCGGAGGAAGACTTTGGCGCCGGAGAATGTTTTAGTGATTTTTCAGACTTAAAAGGGGTTGCAGACTCGGGAGAAATCACTTTAGAGAAAGGAGTTTTCAGCAGTCCCTTTAAAATTAGCTTGTTTTGTGCTCCACTACAGCCCTTTGATTAAAATGGTGGCATATAGAGCATGATTGTTGGAGATGAAGAGGCCCCAAGCAATACACACAGTGTGTGAATCACTTAGGAGCATCATCTTCTCACAATACTCACATTTCTGGAAACCAAGAGGTTTCCCTTCTTGCTTCTGAGACTTTTAATAATGGAGTAAATTAGAAACAAAAACAAATTAGAAAACACACACAGACACACACCAGAAACATCCTTTAATTTAAATGGATGGAAAAGTTTCGGAAAGATAGAATTTTTTTTTTTAGCAGAAGAAATTGCTTTCTAACTCAAAGGGATGATAAAGGAGACAAAGGGGACAAGAATTAGAGGGGAAATTTTCCTCTAACTTAAAGGGACACTAATAGGGGAAAGGAAAGGGAATAAACACTCTCTCTACAGAGAAAAATGTGGGTAAGGATATATAGAATGGGCAGAAAATAGTACAGTTGTGTACACTTACCATAAATGCAGATGTTCGAGTGTATTCACTGTTGCAGTCATCACACTTGGGTTATCTGCCTGCAGGTAGCCCTCAGTCGGCCCAAATACCAGAGACTTAGTATTTCTGAGTCGGTTGCTGTCACTTCAGGACTGACGTCAGGTCATCAGGGGTAATAAAAACAGGCAGCCGATGCCATTACATCAGTTTTTATTGCCCCAAATGTCAGGTCAGGAGCCTCCCCCCAATAGGGAGCTAAGGTATGGTGGAAAAAGTCACCAGTAAAAAGTAAATACCAATACCCCTGTAAGGGGTGAGTAATAAACACAAAAAGGAGAGAGAAAAGGGGGCTGGAGGTGGAAATCAGGACTACAACAGTGAATACACTCAAAACATCTACATTTATGGCAAATGTACACAACTGTACTATGTTCGTGTTTCACTGTTACAGTCATCACACTTGGGTTGATTCCCAAAGCTAAAGAAAGGGTGGAGGCAGTCAAGAAGTATTAGGGCTGACTAGTATCCCCTGCAGGACTGAGGTTTCAAAACCCGCCCTGGATTTGGAAAAGATAGGCAGGTGGTAATGCTTGGTGAAGGTGTGTACAGAAATCCAGGTAGCAGCTTCCAGAATGTCCCTGGTAGGGACTCCCCAGAGGAATGCTGTAGAGGTAGAAGTTGCCCTAGTGGAATGTGTTCTGACCCCCTGAGGGGTTGGGTTCCCATGGTGTTTGTAGCAGAAATGAATAGTGTGCTATCCATTTGGAAATTAATTATTTTGAAATGGCCTTGCCCTCTGTCCCTGGTGCGAAACTGAGTAGTAACTGGTCAGATTTCCTGAAGGGCTTAGTCCTATCCAGGTAGAATCTGAGCTGTCTGTGCATGTCCAAGGAGTGCAGGATCCTTTCCACTATTTTGAGGATTAGGGAAAAAGGTTGGCAAGTGGACAGTCTGATTAAGAACCACACTGGACACCACTTTAGGCAAAAAGGAAGGATTAGTCTTGTGGGAGACCCTGTCAGCATGAAGGATAATGAAGGGTTCCACAGCCATAAGTGCTTGTGGCTCAGACACTCTTCTAGCTGAAGTGATGGCCAGAAGCAGGGCTGTTTTCCAAGAGAGGAATTTTAACTCTGCTGACGCTGCAGGCTCAAAGGGAGGGAGCATGAGCTTTTCCAGTACAAAGTTAAGGTTCCAAGCGGGGTGGGTGCTCTCCTTGGTGGTCTTAAGTTGTTTGCCCCTTTCAGGAACTGTTTGATGCGAGGGTGAGAGGATGCTCAGTATTGTAATGAGCCAAGACGGCAGAGGCATGGATCTTAATGGAGGAGAAGGATAAGCCTTTGTGGAGTAGATCTGCTAGATAATCCAGGATTAGAGGTAAAGAGGGCAGTGTTGTGTACTCTCCTTTAGATTGAATCCAGGACCAATACCTTTTCCACTCATCAGCATAGCATTTCCTTCTACGGAGTCTTCCGGCTTCAAGAATGACGTCCAGCACCTGCTTGCTTAGGCGGGTTACTGGGGGAGAATTTAAGAAATAAGCCAGGCAGCAAGATTCTGGGTTTGCAGTTGCATAAGCAAGATCTGTCCCCCTGCTGAGTGAGGAGGGTTGGGATCTGGGGTAGGTGCCAGGGTGGCACCAGTGATGGGCTGTGCAGTAGTGGGTAACAGTGCTGGTGTGGCCAGTCCGGGGCAATCAGGATTGTCCTTGTTCTGTCCTGTCTTATCTTGAGTAATATTCTTGAGAGAAGGGGCAGGGGGGAATGCATAGCTTGAGAGGTTTTCCCACTGGAAGGATAGGGCATCCACTTTCCAGGCCCTTCTTTGAGGTGTCCTGGTGCAGAATTTGCTGAGCTAGTGATTGCAGGAGGAGGCAAAGAGGTCCACCTCTGGGTCCCCCATTTCTGGATTAGAAGGCTGAAGGTGCTGGGTTCTAATTGCCAGTCGTGTGGGTCTAGGAGATTTCTGCTCAAGTCGTCTGCCAGTGAATTTTGTTTGCCTGGCAGAAATTGAGCTTGCTTGCAGATGAACATGCATGTCTAAGGCCATGTTCCACAGGGCCATGGCTAGCCTGCACAGTGGGTAAGAGTGGGTTCCCCCTAAGAGTGGGTTCCCCCTGCTTGTTAATGTACTACATAACTGTGGTGTCTGTTTTTATTAGCAGGGGTCCTTGGTGAGAGTAGGGATCTGAAAGCTGTTAGAGTGTGCTGAACAGCTAGCATCTCTTTTTAGTTGATGTGCAGATGAATTTGACTTGGGCTCCAGTGGTCCTGAATGCACTTATCATCCAGGTGTGCCCCCCAGGCATAGTCTGATGCATCTGTGGTTAGGGTCTGGGCAGCGTGGGGTTGAGTAAAGGGAAGTCCCCTGTTGTGGTTGCATGCTGCCCACCAAAGAAACTCTGTCCTTAGACAAGGTATGACAGGTATGAGTTTCCAGTTCCTGAGAATGTTGGCACCAAAGACTTTTCAAGTACCAATAAAGTTTCCTCATATGCAGTCTGGCATATGGAATTAGTAGAATGCAAGAGGCCATGAACCCTAGGACCTGCAGGATTTTCCTTGCGGTTAGCTGGGTTCTGGTGGACATTTGAATGAAGTAATCTGTCAGATAGGCTTGTTTTTCTGGAGTAAGGAATGCCATCTGGGATTCTATGTCCAAGCTTGCTCCCAGGAATATAATCTTTTGACTGGGGACTAGTTTTGATTTCTTTTTGTAGATAGTGTACCCCAGGGAGGTTAGAATGTTCTTTAGAAATGTCAGGTGCTGCAACAGCTTTTCCTGACTGCCTGAATCAGGCAGTCCAAGTACGGGTAAATTTGAAATTTTCTCTGTCTGCAATAGGCAATGGCTGGAGCCAGGCATTTTGTGAATACTCTGGGATCAATGGATAAGTCAAAGGGAAGTGCAGAGAACTGATAATGCATAGATCCTGCCTTGAAATGTAGTTATTTCCTGCATGTGTCCCTGACAGGGATGTGCAGATAGGCTTCTTTTAGGTCTAGGGTGGCTAACCAGGCAACTTTGGCAAGCATAGGAAGAAGCCGCTGAAGGGTGAGCATTTTGAATTTTGGTACCACCAGGAAGGTGTTTAGAATGGAAAGATATAAGATTGGGTGCTAAGTGCCCTCTTTTCTGGGTACCAGGAAAAGCCTGGAATAGAAACCTTGACCTATCTGTTCTGCAAGAACAGATGGAAATTGCCCTTATGGACAGCATGGATTGAACTTGGTTTTGTATCTCTGCCACTGCTTTGGAGGAAGGTCTGGGAACCCTTTTGGGGTTGGCAGTGTGTGGAAGCAAAATTTGTACCCCTGGGATAAAATGTTGAGGACCCATTGGTCTTTGGTGATGGAGGTCCAATGTTCTGCATGGTGGGCAAGTTTTCCTCCTAGGGGCACGAGCAGTTGGGCAGAGGGGAGGACTGGAGTTGAGAAGTCATTGTGAATTTCTGTGAGTGGCTTAGCACTTCCTGTTTTTGAAGAGGCGGCACTCCATTGCTTAGATCTCGGCATACAGTGAGACTGTAGTCTGGGGGGGGGGCTCTGTTTCCCCTGGATCTAGTTTGAGATGGCCTTGAGGGGGCTGGAAAGGACCAATGCTTTGAGGGGCAATACCTACTGAATCTGGGAGGCTGCACTTGCAAGAAATCTTTGACTGTCTGCATAGATTTAGCTTTTTCTTCCATCTTTTTTAGAACCTCTTCTGCTTTGGTGCCAAACAGATTGTCCTTGTTCAAAGGAGCATCTAGTAATTTTGATTTGACATGGTCTGGCAAGGTCTGCTCCTTAAGCCAAGCATACCTTCTCAGTACAGAAAGCAAAATGATGCCCAATGCTGAGAGTAAGAACACTTTAATTCCAAAGAACAGATGAAAACAAATAAAACAGGAAGTGCTTTCACGACTGCTCGCTTCTTCAGACCTTAACCAAAGAAAGAAGTCGTTGGTTTGTGTCGAATATCGGTAGTGGGAAGTACTTCCTTGGAAGCCGGTGCCTGCACAGCGGCTCTGGACCCATCCAAGTAGAGACATCCGCAGGTTCCGTAGTCAAAGAAGAGTCTCGCAACATACCGGACTCCTAACGGGTCTCAGTAGCGGCCTGCAAATCCATCAGCGTGGGCATCAGGGGCTGTGAAAGTGCTTCACTGAGTACCGGCGAACTGGCAACTAGCTTAATGGAAGCGTCATCTGCAGTTTTGGACATATGCGGTCTGTCTCTGTCTTTATCCTTATGTTTTTTCGGAAGATCGGTAGTCGGATGGCTTACTGAAGCCATTTCGGAATATGGAGATTGAGAGTGAAAGTATTTAGCAACAATAATGGCCCGACGACAAGTAGTTTGGGCGTTGAACAAAGCATAAAACAATGAGGTACGTCGTGGTCTGGGCCTAAACAAGTGACATAGCAAAAATTAAAATCTCGGTGTGGTATTTGCTTTCCATAGATGAGACTATTGTTAACTTTTTCTGACAATGGTTTGAGCAAGAAAAAAGTATAAAGCAGAGAATTACACAAATCAAGAAAAGGTACAAATGGAAATGTTTATGGGAGAATTAAATATTCCAAGGTTAGAGGTAGATGAGGCTCAATTACTAACAGGATAGGAAGAGATGAGATAAAAATGGCTATGTAGAACTAGTCTACAGGAAAGCCCCCAGGAATATATGGTATTCCTGCGGACATTTGGAAGCAAGGAGGGAAATACTGATAAAGATCTGGAAGGTTTTGTTTAACAGTATTTTAAGAGTATGAGAAGTGCCAGCATCTTGGAAGAAGGGGGTTGTAATGCTAATACCGAAAGAGGGTTAAGAGATCCATTGGCTGCAGCTTCACACAGGCCCATTTCAATACTAAACCACGATTATAAAGTGTTTATATCTATAATGGCTAGAAGAATGAAAAAGTGAGGCCAAAATTGACAGATATGGATCAGTGTGGTTTTGTGGAGGGGAGGCAAACATTTGATAATATTAACAGAACACTGATGATCCAGAGGGGAGCAGAATGCAAGAATATACCACTATTATTTTATTTATTTTACATTTGTTAACTGGGGGTGTCTGAGCCGAAAAGGCCCTTTTTCAGCAGAGGCCCAGGGAGAACAGCTCCACAGAGAAAAATTAGATTAATTTAGATATTTAGACATGATCAGTATACACACAAATTACAATATACATGTTTTTACAGTGGTATGGCACATCAACAGTTGCAGTGGAGAGAACAAACAAGAAAATATTAATTTAAAAATAAAGGTAATTAATAGATTTGTGGTGTACAGCTGAAATTTGGAACATAGGTAGAATACATACATAGTACACAGGTACAGTACATACATTGTACATTAGCCAGTGTTTGAAAGAGTGAAAACTATTATCAAGTACTCCAGGTTTAGTATGTGTACCTTATCTGCTTTTCACTAGCCTGGGGAGCAGTCATGGCACTGCCAACTTTGCTTGAGATGTTGCCTAATGAGGTTTTTAAAGGAGGCTTTGGACGATGTGTGTTTTGTATGCTAGTGGGGAGAGAGTTCCTATTTTAGCCACTGAACTCCAAAGCTATTTTAGCTGATGGTGACTTCTAGTAGTAGTTTGCTTGATGATCTAAGAGGCCTTTTGGCGGAGTGATGTTGTACTACATTTTTGAGGGCTGGACACTTATTGGGGAGGTAATTGAATGACAGAGGCACAGCTGATTGTAGGTTAGAAGGTTGGGCAGTTTAATCCAGTGGAGCTGTCTCAAAGCAGTACAGTGATGATTTCTATATGAGCAATTTGCAGAAAAGCGGGCAATTCTGTTAAAGCAGACTTCCATTTTGCTTAGTTCAGTTTTGTTGAAATTAGTCAGAATGGAAGATGCATAGAGTAGGGTGGCTAGAAGTTGGGAGCGAGCAATGGCTGATCTTGTATTGCTGGTAAGAAACGGTTTGATACAGTAGAGTGATCCCAGTTTGGCATGTACTTTTTTAATAGTTAAGATGAGATGACCATCAAATTTTAGGTGGAAGTGTATGGTTATTCTCAATAGCTTAGCCTGTGCCACTGGAGTGATTGGAGTAGCATTTGTGGTGTAGATAGTGAACTGTTATCAGTGTTTTTGTTAGAACTGGTTATAATCATAAGCTGAGTTTTCTTTGGATTGAGGATAAGTTGGGCTTTGGTAAGGCAGTTTTCAACATCACAGAATGCTAGTAGAGATGTTTGCAGGAGGGTGGGGATATTTTGTGCAGCACAGATTAAGGTAGTATCATCTGCATACTGAATGATAGATGCATGCTGTGTGGAGGTATGAAGGTCATTTGAGAAGACTGTGAATAGCAGTGGTTCCTAAGATAGAACCCTGTGGAACTCCTATAGTTATGGGCAGCTGAGGAAAGAGAGAATTTTCCCATTTCACAGCTTGGTACCTGTCAGTTAAGTAGCTTTGGAACCAGGTAAGAGTGGAATTTGATAGGTGATATTGGTTTAGTTTGTTTAGCAGGATTTGGTGCGAGACTGTCAAATGCTTTGGACATATCCAAAAAAAGAGTTGACACCTGCAGGCCTTTATTTTTGAGATGGCTTACCATATCTGTGAAGCAGTGGAGGACTGTAGTGGGTACTATGGGCAGGTCTGAAACCATGTTGAGTAGGTGACATGATGTTGCTGTCTAGAAGAAATTTAACACCTGGGTATGGATGCATTTTTCTAGGATTTTGGACAGGGGGAGAGTATAGCAATGGGTCTGTAGTTATTAAGTTCAGTGGAGGTCCCGCCTTTATGTATGGGTGTAATATAGGATATTTTCCAGAGTTTGGGCATATAGTTTTCAACAACTGATCTGTTTATGAGTATGGAGATTGGGATAGCAATAGCATCTGCTGTGAGTTTCAAGAAATAGCTGGGGAGTAGGTCAGCTGTAGTTGAGGCTTTTAGTTTGGAAAGCATGTTTTGAATGAAGTGGTGGAAACTGTTTTGAGGGTAAAGCTTGTATTAGTGTTATTTGTGTTGGGGGAGATAGTGAGGTTGGAAATGTCTTGTGTGATACTAAGGATAGAATTGAGTTCACAAAGTGGGAGTTGAATTGTGTTTCGATGGGAACTTTAGTGTCAGGGGTGGTTGGTTTGAGAGTAGCCTTTTGGGTGGATTTTAGGAGCTGGTTTACATTTTTCCAAAATTTTTGGGGGTTGTGTTGGTATTTAGTTTGTAATGTGTAGTAAGATTTTTTTGTCCAGCTTAATGCATTTTTTGCATGGTTGCACAGTTCTTGGTACTTAGGCTTTGTGTTTCTTCATTTTTTGGATAGTAAAGCCAGGCAGCATCTCTGGACTTGATAATTTATTTTGTTTCTTTACTGAGCCAGGGGTTTGTAGAGGTTCTAACCTTGATTTTGTGCAATGTAACAACAGTGCCTAGGTGTTGTAGAAATGTTTTGTTGAAATATGCTACAGCCTGGTCAAGTGGGAGGGTTTTTAAGGGGGGTCCAGTCACAGTTACAGAGTAAAGTATTGAGGACCTCAGGAGAGAATTTTTTTGTGTTTCTAGTGGATTTATAGTTAGTGGTTTTGCATATGCTTGTTCTACTACATATTAGATATATTATGTTGTGGTCACTTAAGGTGTCTGGGAGACTGTGGGGGTACAATGTGGGATTGTTAGTTAGGACCCAGTCAAGGATGGAGTCTCTTTTAGATTTTTTTATCACATCTAGTTGGAATTTGGACTAGCTGCTGGTAGTCATGGAGATTTATTAGATTACTTGGGGGTTTTGCTATACCAGTGAACCAATCTAAGTTGAAATCCCCCAAAATAAGGTTTTCTTGCGAGTATGTGGAACACCACCAGGATAAGAAGTCTTCAAGGCTAGCAGGTGTATTACCAGGTGAAATATAGATCACAATTGTGGTGATGACCCTTTTAGGGTGAAGTTGAAGTTGTGAGATAAGTATGTCCCAATTATTGGGGGAGGGGTAGGAGTTTGGTATTTGATGTAAAGTTAAGTTGGACCTGTACAATAATGCAGTTCCACCCCTTTACAAAGTGGTCTGCCTTGTCTAGATACTGTAGCCAGTAGGGAGAACTTCTGAGTTAGTTATGTTTTTATTTAGCCAGGTTTCTGTTAAAGCAACTATGTTTGAGGAGTAGTGTGCTATTGTGGCCTGGAGTTCAGGTATTTTATTTTTGATATGTCTAAAAACATTAAAAGATGGTTGGTTTTGTTGCTGTTGTTAATTTGCCCAGGGATGAAGATGGTGGGGTATTATGTTCTGACAATTGTGTTGGAGCAGTTTGTGTTGGAGAGGATGGATTTGGGCCTGGGTTGGGGTGGATGTCCCCACTTATGGTGAGCCTGGTGTTAAAATGGTGAAGTTTGGTGATGTGTGAGAGAAAGTACTGTTTTTTGTTTTTTTTTTTTTGGAGTAGGAATGACAGCACAAGTGTTTAGATCCGAATTGGTCTATGTAGGTCTTCAACAATTGTGGGCAGATATTATAATGTTTGGTGTCTGTATATGAGAGAGTGCATAATATAGTGTTGTGCTAGTAAATTTAAATTTATTAGTGGGTCTTGATGCAGACACAAAAATGTGACAGTAGAGTGGGACTTCATGAGCAGGGCAATGGAAGAATTTGCTTTCCCTGATACAATTATGTTGATTAGGAGTATATATGAGGGATTGGAGGTGGAAATTAAAATGGGTGGTATCCTCTCTTATAACTTCTGCTAATAGTGGAACCAGGCACGGTTGTTCGCTTTCTCCTTTGTGGTTTACATTATATTTAGAACCACTGGCAAAGAAAATAAGGGACTCAGAAATCCAAGGATATAATTGGTATGACAGTCAGGAAAAGCTGGCTTTCTGCAGATATTTTATACATGACAAAAGCAGAAAGGGACGTTACAGTGTTGTGGAACATTTTAAGACTGTTTAAAATCTTCTCAGGATACAAAATTAATGAAGCTAAAACAAAGGCAATAGTGGTAAATTATGTACCCACACATGAATTGGTCCAACAACAGCCATATTTATGGGGACATGATCAAATGAAGTATATAGGAGTAAGGATTAGAAATGATTCTGTTGTGGCAGCTAAGGATATGTGGGAAGAGACTAAACAGAAGATAATACAAAACTTGAAACAATGGAAACTTTGTTATATGGATACCAAGATACAAGCAATTAAAATGTTTTTACTCCCTTTAGTCTTGTACACAGGTCGGGGATATATTTTTTTTTATCAACCACAGGAGAAGCTGTGGATAGCAATTAAAAAAAGACTTGAAAGATTTTATTTGGGAAGGGAAGACAGCAAGGATCAAGTAGGATAAGCTGATTCTTCCAATAGAACAAGGCTGACTAGGATTACCCACTCTGAGGGGGTATTTTAGAGCAACACAGTTAAGGTCCTTATATATAGCACAAGCAGAAAACTAATTCAAATTGGAAAGGAATGATGATACAGAGGGGCTCAAGAAATAAGGAGAGATTGGGATTTTGGATGCAGATTCATGGAGAACAAAAATCATAAGGAGAATTATATTCATAAAATAGCAGGGAGTACTCTAAGAACTAAACCAGCATGAGAATGGAGAAGAGAGATTCTGCCGATAGGGATGACTGTGGTAATAGGCAAGAGGGGGCTGGAATTTATTGGAGAAAACTGGCAAAAAAAAAAACAAGTTGTTGGGAGGAAATAACTAGAAAGGTATTTGGGAAGAGGCCAATAATTTATTTGGACTGCAGGTTAGAGATTGCCCTCCTAACAAGGATTGATATCAGATATCAGGGTATAGGCAAACAGAGAAAGAAATAGGGGTCCTAAATGAAAGGCCAGCACTGGTAGAGAGTTTTTAATAGAATCGATAACAGAAGCTGCCATTAAAGGAATAATTAGTACGGCATATAAAATACAGCATGATAATTATAAGAATCAATCAGAGGAGCGTAGAAAGGATCGGGAAGTGAGATTGGATAAGCAATTCACAAAGAGTAAATGGGGGAGTATATGTATATCTCCCAAATATGCAATAAAATCTAGAACATTTACGATCTTTGCCTGTATTTCTTACCCCAAGTAGACTCCAAAGAATTTTTCCTCAGGTGGATAGCAAATGCTGGAGGTGTGATGGGCAAGAAAGAGGTGGCTGGGAACACATTTTTTGGGAGTGTAATGAGCTGGCCAATTCAGAAATTCCCTGTGAACCGCTCAGTCAGAGATGCTGGGTGAGCAGATTGGATTGACTGGAGAGATGACTTTTTTGAGCTGTGATACAGAATCGGAACTGCCTAGACATAGTAAAGCCTTGCTGAGTCTAATTACGGTGGCTGCCAATAAAGCCACTACTAGAAAATGCTAATTACAGTCTAGACCAACATTACTATAAGCAGTGAATATAATAACAGAGATAAAACAACTGGAATTGGGATCTTTAGAAAAGGGACAGAGCAAACTACATACAAAAACAATGGGAATTGTGGGAAGAATACATGCAGAGAAGGAACAAAGTTTAAGAGGTAGGATTTGAATTAGTCATATAATGTTTAACTGACAATGACTGCATAGATCTCTTTACTATATGATCCATCAACATTCTCAGCCAGCCTATTAGTTGCACTGCTGCTTCTGAAGACCATACTCCTACATGTTACAATTTCTGATTATGACTCTATAAAAAGATCTCATCTGCTACTGCATCTTGTTTCATTTGCCCATCACCATTACAACAGCTTCTATTTCCAAACCGTTCACGTCCAGCACATTAGTTTACATTTATTCTCTTTCCTTATGCCATATATACTGATAATTATCCCCACCAGCAAAATATTTCCATTTCATTTGATACAGATGATGTGTATATAAATTAAAGGAATGCCTTACTAAAATACTGGCAGCAAACTATGAACCCAGGCTAGCATCTATCAGAACAGGCAAAATCATTTTTCTTCAACATGTTAGAATTCTACAGGAGAAAACATCTAGCAAACCTTCAATGAATAAATACTAATTCCTTAGTTAACAGTAGACAGTACAGCAGACAAATTTTATACAAACTTAAAAACTTTGTGACTACACAAACACCTGTCCACAAAAATTCCACTCTAAAACATAATAATGGAAATGATTAGGCTTTAAAAAGTCTTGTGTCAAGCTATGATGACCCCACATTCATAGCAAAAGATGCTAATGCTACTGTCAGAACACAGCAAGTAATGCCAAACATCCTGAGCTGTATTTTTTGCTGACTTACAGATAAAGTAAAAATAAACACTACCCCCCAAAAAATGCTGGTGATCTTGTGCCAATAGACTCGGAAAAATTAGTTGTGTAAAATTTTACCATAACCATAGATGGCCTTCTCTTCCATGTTGCAGCATTCTCATATATGGGATCCTCTGCCTCAAGCGACCCGAACGTCCAGCTCTTCTACCAAAGCTCAAGCTTGGTTGCGGTCAGCTGCATGGGACATCACATGCAGGGCTATAAACAGTTGCCATAAATGTGACGTCTGCATGAACAGACCTCAGAATTGACTGCCCAGTCATACAATAGTCTAAGGATACAGGAAGGATGGCATCCCGACAAGGAAAAGGTCCTTTAGAGGGATGGGGAGGAAGGAATACTGCAACATGGAAGAGAAGAACATCTATGGTTATGTTAAGATTTTACACAACTAATCTATGTCCTTCTATTCTCATGTTGCAGCATTCTCACATGTGGGAGAGTACAACAGCTCAAGCAGAGCAATGGGTGGAGGAAGAGGTAGCAGTCTCCAGGAATCCGTGGAGGATGGCCTTTGCAAATCCTGTCCTGGCTTTGGAGATGTTATCCAATTTATAGTGCTTGGTGAAAGTGTGTACAGAAGACCATGTGGCTGCCTCTAAGAATGTGGCCATATCCAGGCTTTTGAGAAAGGCCCCTGAAGAGGCCACTGCTCTAGTGGAGTGTGCTTTAACACCATAGGGTAAGCTCTCTGCCATGGAAGGAGTAACAGAAGTTTATAGTTTTGCATATCCAGGAGGAAATTGTCTGCTTGGATACAGCTTTCCCCAGGGTCCTGGGGTGAAATGATACAAAGCGTTGGTTGGACTTCCTAATGTCCTTGGTCTTGTCCAGATAAAACCTCAGTTGCTTGTGAACATCAAGGGAACAGAGCACTCTCTCACTGTCATTCTGTAGCGAGGGGAAGAAGCTAGGCAAATGGATAGATTGGCAGAGGGACAATTAGTTGACCACTTTGGGCATGAATAAGGGGTTAATATAAAGAGAAACTTATAATCATTAAATCTATACAGGACAGTGTAGGGTGGAGTAGCCATGAGTGCTTGCAGCTCAAAAGATTCTTCTAGCTTAAGTGAGGGCTACAAAGAAGATAGTCTTCCAGGTACACAACTTTAAAGTGGCAGAAGCTGCAGGTTCAAAACGGGCAGTGGTAAATTTCTCCAGAAAAAAGTTCAGGTCCCATGGAGGAGGGATAAGTTTCCTTGGTGGTTTGATGTGGAGAACCCCCTTAAGAAAAGGTTTCACCTCTAAACTTGATAAAAGGGGTGGATTAATGGGTAATCAGGCTGAAATGGCTGACAAATGGACTTTCACTGAAGAGTATGAAAGTTCTGATTTATGAGCCCACACACGTAGGCTAGAACATCTGCTGGAAGGGGTCTAGTTGCTTTTGAAGACACCAGCAGAGAAACTTTTCCATTTTGATAAGTAGGCTCTCCTGGTAGTAGGTTTCTTGGCTTCCTGCAGGACAGAGAGCACATTCTTCCAGTGAATGTGTCTGAAAGGGATCAGAAGTTTATCACCCACAGGGTTAAGCTGAGGGTTTTCAGATGAGGATGGATGAGGGATCCCTTCTGTTGTGCGAGAAAGTCCACCTTGTAAGGCAACTTGTGGTGATTTAAACAATTTTGGATTTTATGCTTCTGCAGTTGGTGTTTTTTGCTTTCTCTGTGTTATTTTTTTTAACTTGTGGTGATTGGCCTTGGCAAGAGAGAGAAGAAAGGGGAACCAATGCTGCCTTGGCCAATAGGGGATTACCAGCAAGATTTTTGGTTTGTCCTGTTGCATTTTCAGCAAGGGGGGAAGCATAGAGGAACAGCCCCTTCCAAGAAACTGAAAAGGGATCCACTTTCCACGTTAGTGGCCAGGGAAGCCTGGAGCAGGATAGCTCCAGTTGTCTGTTCTAAGGGGAGGCAAAGAGATCTGTAGGGTGCTTCATTGGTGGAAAATGTCTAAGAAAATATCCCTGTGTAACAGTCATTTGTGATGTTGACAGAATGATTTTCTGAGGGCATCCACCTGGTGACTGTCTTGTGATGGGATGTAGACTGCCTGCAGTGTTATATTATACTGACTGGCCAACTCCCATGCTTCTATTGCTAGCCTGCAAAGTAAGTAAGATCTGGTCCTTCCTGCTTGTTGATGTACCACATCACTGTGATGTTGTCTGTGAAAACCAGGATATACGGGTGGGAGGAAGGTCTTTACAGCTAGGAGGAGAGGAGTAATTTACCTCACACTGATATTTTTTTGTGGAGGGAGGGCTCCCACTGAGCCTGCACCTTGAGACTGTTCATAGTGGCTACCCATTCCTGACCAGAGGCATCTCTATGCATGAACTGGACTGGCTTGGTGGGCTGTAGAGGGAAGCCTGGGTTCTGGCCTATTTGCTAGATCCACCACCACAACTCTTTCTTCAGGCAGGGAAGGAAGAGCACCTGAAAATCCAGAGGTTGACTGTGTTGGGACCAGACATTTTCAAGTACCACTGGAACTTCCTCATGTACAACCTGGCAAGGGGCAGCATAGAAAGAGTAACTGCCATGAAGCCCAGAGGACAGATACATTCTCTGGCAGAGATGTGGGTGATGAGAAGAAGCTCTTGGAAGAAGTTTGTCAGAGATGTGACCTTGTCTTGTGGGAGGAAGGCCTTCATCAAATCTGTTGTTATTCTGCAGCCCAAGAAGATCTGGTCTTCGGATAGAGTGAGGGAGGACTTCAGTAGGTTGAAAGTAAACCCCGAATTGCAGGTGTGCCTGAAGAGTACTTGGCTCTTCTGCTAGGATGAGAAGGTTGTCCAGGTAAGAGTAAATCTGTATGCCCCTTGTTCGGCAGTAGGCTACTGCTGGAGCAAGACATTTTGTGAAGACCCTTGGTGCTGTAGGACAAACCACAGGGCAAGGCAGTAAATTGACACTGTGAGGATGGCACAGCAAAGTGCAGAAATCTCCTGAAGTCTGAGTTTATGGAGATTTGGAGGTATGCCTCCAAGTCCAAAGTGGCCATGAAGGTACCAGGTGTCAACAGTGGAAGAAGTATTTGAAGGGATAGCATGCAGAAAGAAGGTAATTGCAGGAAGGGGTTTAACAGGGAGAGAGGTCCTGTATAGGCCTCCAAGGACCCTCCCTTTTTTGGGACCAGGAAGAGCCTGGAGTAAAACCCCTGATCCTCTTTCCCTTTTGGAACCCTCTCTATGGTGCCCTGTGATAGTAAATCCTGGATGATCTGGGGAATCAGGTGGATCTGATTTTTTTTTGGAGGAAGGGGTATGCCTTTTGGTATGGGTTTTTTTCTGCCAGGTCATAAAGTATCCTTTTTCCACTACTGAGAAGACCCATTGGTCTGAGGAAATATGCTGCCATAGGGGGAGACAGTGAGAGAGGTGGAGAGAGGGTGGAGAGAATGTAGGCAGTCACGCACTGTCCAGTCTGTTTGGAAAGGACTGCCTGGGGGTAAATTGGGAGGAAGTAGTCCTAGGGGACCAATGGTTTCCTAGCTCCTTTCCTGTGTTTTGAGGAAGAAGCAGGTGCTCTAACACAGATGGGTTTGGCAAGGCAGTTCCTATAGAATTTTGCAACTGAGGAAACCAATAAATGCTTCAGGTCTTGCAGTTCCTTGCTTTTTCCTGAAAACATTTGAATAGTTAAGCAGATTGCTTGCCACAACAGAACTTATTTGTCCAAGGGAGCATCCAGGATCTTATTCTTGAAGTCATCAGGGAGGGGTTGAAGTCTGAGCCAGGAGTACCTGTGCAATACAGTAGCAGAAGCGGCTGATCTGGCTGAGGCTTCAGCAGCATCATAGCTGCATTTTATACAATGCCTGGCTACTTGTGCTGCTAAGGAAAGCTTAGAAGTAACCTGGGGCTTTGTAGGGGAGTCAGGCATGGAAGAGAGCAATGTAGTTGCCTGGGAGACTAGATCTAGAGCATACATTACCATGTGTGTCTGGTAAATAATGTCCCTAAAGGCCAGGGTGGAGGAAGTGTAGATCTTTTTTCCCAGTCTGTCCATCACTTTACTGTCTTTTTCTGATGGCAGGAGGGAAAAATAAAATAATTTGCCTGGATTGTTGTCTGGTGCCACTGCAATAACAACAAGGTATGCCATGGGTGGCTTGATGAGGCACTTTTGATCATTAGAGACTTTATAGAACCTGTCTGGCCTTTTAGGGGCTGGAAGTTGGGAACGGGGTCCTGGAAGCAGAAGCAAAGGCACCCAGGTAAGCTGGAGTCATAGGGGAATAGCAGAGGAAGAGGGAGACTCCATCTGGAGAAGCTCAATGTACCTTTTTTGTAACTCAGTCATTTGTGTGGCATTCCACTTGAAGTATTCTCTCATTTTGGAGATAGTCTCCTCAAAGGTGATATCTACAGGTGGTGAGTGTCCTCCAAAAGAATCATCTGGAGAACAATACTCCAGGGGACAGGCCAGCTGAGAAGTGTAAGTGAGCAACTCATCAGAAGAGGAGGAGGAAGAGTCTTCCTCCCGAGTCTGAGGAAGGGGGATAGAACTGGCAAAGGCAGGCCTAGGGCTGAGGATAGGCAGAACAGGAGTATATGGGGCTGTGGGCCTGAGGGCCATAAAGGCCTGAACCAGGTACTGGGAGAAAATTTGCCAGTCTGGCTGGTCTTCCAGTGGGGGACACATGCCTAGTTTTTTTTCTCTTTAAAGAAGGAGACTTAGAAGTTGAAGGCCTAGGAGTCAGTCGTCGAGCCTGTGGCCAGGAAGCCCTGTTCTGAAACTGAAGGCAGCCATCTGGTCAAGCCCGGTCCCCCCTCGACTTTGGCAGAGGCCGACATCACATACACCTCCATGGACGTGCCAACTGAAGATGTTAGGTGGCTTCCGACATGGTACCCACCGAAGTTGCCAGTTCTTCTGGATATCCCTCAGCCATTAAGATGGGTAGCTGGCAGACTGTCAGACGGAGGCACAGTAGTAGCAAGCCTTCTTTTCTGGCGGCACCACCTCAATGGCTGGTTCAGTATCCATTCCTATGGCCAAGCGTTTAAGACGTTAGTTCTCTACAAATAATTTAAGGGCTGCCAGATGACTGCGTAGGGTCTTAGGGACAAATAACTAACAGATATTACAGGTCGTATGGTCATGGGACTGGCATAAGAAGAAAAGGCAGAGTTCATGAGAATCTGTGTGGAATTTGCTGACCACACTTACATTTTCCCTTCCTAGATGACATCGGCCATTAAAAAAGCAACAGCACCTTAAGCCTATAACAAAAATAAAAGAAGTTTCACCAACAGGGTACTTATCTGTATCATCTTGCAAGAGCAGAGTGGAACAAGCAAGCAGACATTCGACTGCAGAAGAGAAGATCTGAGGTCTGTGCATTTATGCCCCACAGTTTATGGCCCTGCGTGTGACGTCCCACACAGCTGACATTAACCAGACTTAAGCTTTGGTAGAGGAGCCAGATGTTCGGGTCGCATGAGGTGGAGGATCCCATATGTGAGAATACTGTAACATGAGAACGGAAGGACATACTAAGTTTCATTAAGGCAGCAGTTTCCCAACTAAATCTGGTAAAAAGTTTTAAATAAATAACACTAGTACTGGATAACTGACTAAAAGCATATGCTACATATTTAGATCTTTAAAATTCATCTGACACAGTCCCTAAGAGACAGTATAGATACAAGCTTTTCAACTCAAAGTTAACTACACAGGTTAAAAGGTGAACAATTAGTTGAAGGGAAAGTACAGCTATGCAAGTCCTACTTACTTGTAAGATCAACTTTCTCATTGCCTCAGTGCCATTTTGATTTATCTGCCAAGGTAACAGTACTGGCCATCTTTCAAAAGCTCAGGCTCACTCACTCCTCTCTTACTTTGACAGCTGATTGGCCAAGTATAACGTAAGAGGGAAGCCTTCAGTTGTCACAGGGAGCAAGTGCTCAGGCCTTTTTGCTTTCACATAAGAAAGTACCTGCAACCAATATTTAGCAAGACTAAATTCACAATTAGTCACGATAACATATAAAACACAAATCCAACAACTGAATCAAAGAGGTTCAAAACCCACTTCAACTGTGCACAATCTAGGGGATGGTGGATGGGTGTTGCCACTGAGGCAGCAAGTCTGAATAAAGAAAAATGTGGATATCTGGGGTTCTGCAATAAGCAACCACTGGGGCCAGACACTGAAAAAACCTCAGTGTGCAGCAGATAGCCCAAAGGCTGATGTAGAAAACTGATAATGTAAGCCAGGGCACAGCAAATCTCAAACATTTCCTGAAACTGGAAGCAACAGGAATACAAGCATCCTTGAGATCTTGCATCCCCATGAAACAGTGATCTAAAAGCAACACTAGGACCAACTATAAGGTAAGCATTTTGAATTTAGGAACTTTTACAAAGGTATTTAGAAAAGACAAATCTAGAACAGGTCTTCAGGAATGCTCCTTTTCTGACTCCATAACAGTTTTGTGCATCACAGGCACTGGTTTTAAGACCTCTTGCTTCTACCATGTGATGCAGCACTAGAGGAAAACTCTGGTCAGGTCTGGTGGGTGTGGGGGAATTGCACTGTAAGGGTGAGGATTTTCTATCCACTGCCAATTGTATCCTCTCTACATCGTACTCAGAACCCATTCGTCTGAGACTATTTGCAGCCAGGCTACAAGACTGTGAGACGCTGACAGAGCCTGAGAAAAGAAAGGGCAGGAGAGGGAAAGGGTTCTCTGTGACTCAGCATAGTCATTCTTTTGCAGGAGTTTGATCCTTTTTGGAAAGCATCACCTTTTGTCTGTTACTGAAGAATCATCCTCTTGTCATTTCCTTTTGGATCCCTGACTTTTGTTTGCCTGGAGTGTTTGCTCGTTTGCTCTGCCCTTTGAAGGAAGTCACCTTGTTTGGAGAGAACTTGGGTACATGAAACATCCTAGATGTATTAATTTGAATTTATCACATTGCTACAGAGGGCTTAAACACCACTTCAGAACTTAAAGGTACATTCAAAATTTTGGCTTTTAAGTCATTAGAGAAAACGGAGTCAAATTAAAAACTTTCATTTATATAAGACTTCTGCTCTACAGGAAAAGATGTAGCAAAATTGTCCAACCATACACACACTGTAAAATAAATTTCCACATATATCCTTGATAACTTACAATTCTAAAGGCTAAATTATGAGAAAAAATGACCCTCTTTTGCCCTGAAGCTCTAACCATTTCTCCCCTTTATCGGGGGGGGGGGGGGTGTTGGATTAAATGAAGCAAAGGTTTTTTTTTTTTTTTAAGCAGAAAGCTAGACAGACTACAAATGAGAAGGAGCCATCATATCAGAGGAGACCCTATATTTCTCTGAGCCTTTTTAAGGACTGCAGGAATAGATACTGGTGTCTTGCAGGCAGCTATATTAACATCTTGCAAGGGTGGAAAGAGATGGGGAATAGCCACAGAACTGAACATCTCATCCTCTATAAGATCATATACCTAGCTCTGGGGTAGTTCCAGACTGCTCCCAAGCAAAAACATCACTAAAACTAGCAATAATCTTAGGAAAAGTGAACACTTGTATGGACTTAAGCTCAGGTTTACCTTCTAAAGAGTAAGGAGGACTGAACATGCTGTTGATCTAGGAAATCACCGTCGTCATCACTAAAACAGAAAGGTTTCTAGCCACCAGGATTAGCTGTCTGCAGAACACACACAGCCTAGGAAACCATATCAGCCTTAAAACAGTTATAAGATTATCAGTTGTATTATGATGAAGCTTCTTTCTGTTTCTAGTTAACTTCACTACAAGATAAATTATCTGGGGACATATTATACCTGGTAAATGGTCTTTTACCCTGGACCACTCCGGTACCTAAAGGATTTGGTTCTCCCATACCAGGGCCAAGTACTGGAACAGCCCCCATTACATAGTGGCTACACTAAAGGGAGATGGGGCAAAACGTAAATGGTCTGTGGACTGACCAGTGGTCCTAATAGAATCACTAACAGTAGGCAGAAGCATATTTGTATTTTGTTTTATTTCTTTTTAGGTGCAACCGGATTTGATAGGGGGTACCAGAGTTAGACTCTTAAGTCAGGGAAGAGAACATCAGCCGGAATAATAAGCTGACAGTAGTACCAGATCATGTATCACAATCAGTCAGTATGTACCCTACAACTAAATTCTACCAAACTGTGTTATCGCAAAAAAGTTTGAAGTATATTCAGAATTCTTTTACAATTGACTAAACACACACACAGCAGAGTCAAACATACAGTAAATGTGTAAATGCTGAAAAAATCCTAATTCTGTAATATTGTCCTGTCAAAACATAAAATTAAAGCAAACAACTGTAAAGACAGGTGCAATTAATTCAAAGTTCTGATAGCATGAGATAGGCACTAGTTAAACAGCACAGATACCCACTGCACATCTGAATGAAATACTGAAAAGTTTACATCAAACAGGACAAACGAGCATATGTCAAAGAAAGAAGCCAAACTCTTAGTTATGTACTTACCATAACGATAGATGTATGTGATCCATCTCGCCTACATTCAATACTGATGGGCTCGGAGCCGAAAATCGGCTCTGACTCGGCCATTCTGACTAGCACGAAGTCTCTCATTGGCTGGGCCAACCCTATATCCCAGGATGCACCATGCCCAGACCCCCAGATCTAGTTTTCCCCCAACACATTCTTGCACCCACAGAACACACAAGAGACAAGTGTAAGAGGAGAGAAAAAATAATATCCTCATGGGAATCAAACAATACTTGTCTCCTCCAAATCCAACAGGAAGGGGGAAGGAGGGCGGGTACGTAAGAATGTAGGCGAGATGGATCACATACATCTATCGTTATGGTAAGTACATAACTAAGAGATGTAGTGTGATCCTATCTCACCTACATTCAATACTGATGGGACAGCGTCCCTAGCAGCTAAATCCTGGGAGGCTCACTGGAAAACACTCCTGAGCACTGTGGAACCAAAGGAAGCACGACCTCTAGATGTCATGTCCAATTTATAATGAGAAATAAAGGTATGTGGAGAAGTCCAAGTAGCCACTGCACAAATCTCATCCATGGACAGCCTAGCGTGAAAGGCCACTGAAGCTGCCATAGCCCTGGTAAAATGCGCCTTCACTGGAAAAAGGAGATACCTACCCTTCAATGCATAAATGAATGAGATGCAATCTCTAATCCACCTAGCGATAGTAGCCTTGGTTACAGATCTGCCAATTCTGTTGTCCAAAAAGGACACAAACAACTGGTCTGATTTTCTCTCCTGTTGTGTCCTATTTAAATAAAAACTCAATTGTCTATGTACATCCAACTGGTGAAATATGTATTCTGCTTTGTTAGAGAATTTTGGAAAAAAGTCTGGTAGCTCAATAGCCTGTTGGAGACAAAATGCAGAAGATACCTTAGGGAGAAAGGAAGGATTTAGTCTTAGAGATACTCTGTCGTTGTGAAAAATCAAATAAGGAGGTTTGACAGAAAGGGCTTGAAGCTCCGATACCCTTCTAGCTGAAGTAATGGCTACCAAAAATGCAGTCTTCCATGATAAGAATTTTAATTCGCAAGTGACTGCAGGTTCGAAGGGAGGAGACGTCAAAGCTCCGAGCATCATATTTAAGTCCCATGGTAGAACGGGTTGCGAAATCGGAGGGCGAATTAACCAGGCTCCTTTTAGAAAATCTTTACACAGTTTATGACCCATGAGGGAAGGCTCATGAGCTATGTGATAATTAGAGATTGCTGCCAATTGGACCTTTATAGTGGAGACAGCGTAACCCTGTCTAAAAAGGGTCTCCAAGAAATCCAACACCGCTGATACAGGGGCTGTGAGGGGATTAAGGTCACGCTGCTCAGCCCAAATAGCAAACCTCTTCCATTTACTAGAGTAAATCTTTCTAGTAGACGACTTATGAGAGGAGTACAGAATCTGTAGTACCTCCAGGGTAAGGTTATGCTGTCTGACTAAGGAAGGAAGTGGAGTAGTCAAGCAGTGAGTCTGAGAGTTCAGAGGGATGGATGAGGTTGTCCTGACTGATGAGTCAATAGGTCTGGAGCTGGGTCCAGGATCCAAGGCCCATCCACCGCATATTTCCGAAGGAAGGGGAACCAAACTTGACGGGGCCAGAGTGGTGCTATCAAAATCATGCTGCTTCCCGCGTAGATTGCCTTCTGAATCACTCTTGGCAAGAGAGAGAGCGAAGGGAAGGCGTAGAGCAGACCGAAGGGCCAATCGTGGACTAGAGCATCCCTGGGCAGCTCCCCTTGAGGAGGGATTAGAGTGAAATAATTTCTGCACTTCACATTGAGGGGACTGGCAAAGAGGTCGCAGCAGGGAAGACCCCACCTGGAGAATATCTGAGCTGCCACTCGATCATTCAGGGATCACTCGTGAGGCATCAGAATAGCTCTGCTCAGCCTGTCTGCAATCATGTTGGACTTCCCCGGAATGTGCGTTGCCACTAGAAAGCACTGGGAAGCGATAGCCCAGTTCCACACTCTCATGGCTTCCCTGCAAAGGGGATAGGACTTGGTTCCCCCCTGTTTGTTCAGATACCAGACAACCGACATATTGTCGGAAAGAATTGCAATAGTTCCCTGGGGAAGAAAGCTATGGAGTGCCTGCAACGCTAGAAGCACTGCTCTCATCATCAGAACATTGATATGCAAGTAAGTTTCGTGATCTTGCCAAGTACCTTGAACCGTCCTGCCCAGATAATGGCCCCCCCACCCCATCTGGGAGGAGTCCGTGGTTACCGTGGCAACGGGGGACAGGGGGATGAACGATCTTCCTTGATTCAGATTTGAGGGTAGAAGCCACCAAAGAAGATCTTGTCTGCATCTCTCCGTAATGAAAACCGGATGGGACAAGGGCAGATCCTGATATGACCACTGGGCCGAAAGGAGCCACTGAAGTATTCGCATGTGCAATCTGGCAAGAGGGACTAGAAGGATGGTAGCCGCCATTGTTCCCAGCAACTGCAGAACTGTTCTGGCTTGAGCTTTCCTGCGGGGCAATAAGGCCATAACTTGAGCCTGTAACACCTTTATTCTGTCTAAGGGTAGGAATGCTCGCATCTCTACAGAGTCTAGCTCTGCGCTGATAAAAGCAACACGCTGTGATGGCAGCAATACAGATTTTTCCCAATTGAAGGTAATTCCTAACAGACGTCCCCATTTGAAGGTGGTTCTCATGGCTTGAAGAAGTAGATGCCTGGTAGGGGCAGTGAGGAGCCAGTTGTCTAGATAAGGAAACACCTGGAATCCTAGACGTCTCAAGTGAGCCGTCACCATTGCCAAACATTTGGTAAACACCCTGGGGGCTGTGGTGAGACCAAAGGGCAGGGCCCGAAACTGAAAATGACTGGCTCCCAGCCGGAAGCGTAAATGATGCCTGAAGGCCTTGTTTATCTTGATATGATAATAGGCATCCTTGAGATCTATGGAGCACATCCATACTCCTTTCCCCAGCAAGGGAAGAATGGATTGTAACGTGACCATTCAGAACTTGGACTTTTTCACAAAGCGGTTTAAACGGCTGAGATCCAGAATGGGTCTCAGTCCCCTGTTCTTTTCGGCACCAAAAATAATCTTGAGTAAGTTCCTGATCCGATCTGGTCTGCGGGGACTGATTGGATGGCTCCTTTTCTTATCAGCTTTGAGATTTCTAGTGCTGCTTGATCCCATTGATTGGGTGGAACATCCGGGATTCTTTTTGACGGTGGGGGAGAACGGATGAAGGGACTGGTATAACCTCCAGTGATGATTCGAAGCACCCATCGATCCTGAGTGATGGACTCCCAGGCCTGAAGGTGCTCTGAAAAACGACCCCCGACTGGCTCTGGAGACGCACAGCCGGGTAATCCCTCAGGGATGCTGGAAGGAGGAGCCACGAAAGGATTTGCGGTTTCCTGTATTGCGGGGGTCTCCGCCACCTCTGGGGTGACGTCTTCCAGAGTAATTTCCCCCCTCCTCTGCCTCTGGAGGGGGATTCACTCTGATGGGCGGGGGAAGAGAGACTTTCTGAACCACATTTTCCCTCCCCTCTGAGCCTTGGGATAAGGTCTAGTGGGGAGAGAAAAACGGGCCCCAACGGCAGACAAAGTCTTACCCTCCTGCTCACATCTCATGAGGGTGTCTTTCACTTTGGGTCCAAAAACGGAGGACCCGTCGAAAGGGGCATCCGTGAAAGAAGACTTGAAAGCCTCCGCAAAATGACACAAGCGCATCCAAGCTTGCCTCCTGAGGGCTACGCCTGAACTCGCTGCTCTACCCTCCCCCTTGGCTGCATAAGATATGAGCCTCATGGATGAGTTGACAATGGAAGAAAGGGTAGACAGCTGGGCATTAACAGACTGGGTCAATGCCTCAGGCACGTTACCCGCCAGGGTATCTCCCAACTCTTTAATGAGATCCCTTTGGAACCGCGTAAAATGACACAAGTAATTCAGTGACCGCAAAGTAAAGGTCGCTGAAGACAGGGTACGCTTCCCATACCTATCCATGTTCCTAGACTCCTTATTAGGAGGATGGATGGAAGTAAAAGCCTCTGCCACGTCCTGCTGAGTGGCAGACGCCACCTATGGGTACTCCCTTGGTCAAAAATTCTTTTCCAGGAGGTGCAGATAAGAACTTATTGGGGCGGCTAGGAACTGGCTCCACAGAGTGAGGCTGTTCCCACACCCTTTGACAAATAAGATCCAACAATTCATCGAAGGGTGGAGACACCCAAGAGGCGGAAGGCTGGGCTCCGAAGGCCTTGAGGAAGACCGACTCCTCCTCAGAAGGGTTTTTGGATGGCCACTCGCCCCGCTGTCTCAAGATCTCCAGGATGTCGGAGAACGAGACATCATTCAAGGACGACTTGGGGGACCCTTCTGCATCATCGAGGTCGGTGTCCGAGGTGAGAGACTCATCTGGGAAGTCTAGGTGCTTCCTCTTACACAGCTTCTTCCTGGGAGGCTCTTCAGGCATGGACTCTGAAGGGCCTTCAGAAAGCAGGGGACCACACATGGAGGTATCCTCAGGCCTTGGAGCACCACTGTCCAGAGATAGAGGGTTGCCAGAAATCTAGTTGTAGTGTCCACGGAGGGAGAAGCCAATTCGGGTGAAGTCACCAAGAACTTGGCCAGTGCGCTCCTCATAGCCTCGAAGGCGGGTCCCCCCGAATCGGAAGAAGGGCCCATCTCCGAAGCCATGACCGGAGTCGGGGTTCCCCTAGCCGAAGCACCAAGGGGGAGACTCGGAACCGAAGTCAGTGGTCCCGATGTATCACCCTCTGATATCAGTATCGGATATCTGATATCTGGTATCAGTCCTCTAGGGGGACTGAGGACCCCCCCCCCCCCGAGTACCGAAACCTGCAGAAGGAATAGAGAAGGTTGGAGCCAAGGCCGGAACCCAAAGACTGGTGGGGGGTCTCGGAACCGACCCAAGGACTTCACTCGACTCAGCACACTCAGACTCCGACAACACCAAGGAAGTTCGAGGAGGAAGAAATGGAACCAATACAATGGTGGGCTCCGGAGCCGAATGGGCTGGAGCCGAAAATAATTTAGATAACACTGGCGACTGTAGGAGTCTCTGGACCACCCTATTTACGTCCGAATCAGATAACCTGGAGGACCTGGAGGAGACAGAAGGGGTCGAGAAACCTTTCCCATCAGATCCGAGACACGACTAGGAGAATGGCTCCGAATCTGCTCCAAGATGATCGGAGCCAAAGTAGGCTCTGGAAGCACTGAGACCTCCTTCGGTGCCGAAAGCTGTGGAACCGAAGAAGCCGGCTCCGAAAAGTAAGGTATTAACTGCGGCTCCGAAACCAATGGAACCGAGCCAGTGGACCCTGCTGTCGACCCTGAATCCTGCGGCTCCGAGACCAATGGAGCCGAGGAAGGAGACACAGCTTTAGACCCCATAGCCAACGGCTCCGAGACCAGTGGAGCCGAGGAAGGGGACATCGACCTAGATCTTTTCTCCGGCGGCTCCGAAGAAGAGGACGGAGCCGGGGACTTCTTTTTCGACTTAGCCCAGGACTTTTCAGAGGGAGAAGAAACAGCTTCCTCAAAGGAGAGTTTAATTAAACCCTTCAGCATAAGTTTATTTTTCTCTCCTGCAAGACTCTCGAAGAAAAAGCATGACAGACACTGCAAGATTCTTGCAAGTGTTTGGCGCCAAGGCAGTATACGCAAATCGCGTGACCATCTGTCAAAGACATCTTATAGCTACACCTTGCACATTTTTTAAAACCGGATGGCTTATGTTCTTTATCTTTGGAAGACATGATACACCACACAAGTCAAACAAGTTAAACACTGGGGGGGGGCTCTAAGTTAAACGCCGGGACACAAGATAGGGCAAAGGCCCTCTAACTAAAACGGGCCTAGCCCGCCAAACAGAAGGATCACCACACAACAAGAAAACAATCCCACACAAACAACAATGTCAATTACCGCAACGTAACTATGAAAATAGCTTTTGAATACAAATTCTCCTACAGAAAACTGCTAAGAGATATGAAAAATTCACAGACAGGGTACTTAGCCACAGCCAAGTTGAGACCACGTTGATACTCCAAGAGCGGCAAACGGGATCTGGGTGTGGTGCATCCTGGGATATAGGGTTGGCCCAGCCAATGAGAGACTTCGTGCTAGTCAGAACGGCTGAGTCGGAACCGAGCCCATCAGTATTGAATGTAGGCGAGATAGGATCACACTACATCACTGCTATAAGCAGAAATTGTCACAGTAATTACTATATGTGCTGACAGAAATAAATTAAATATACTTTTAAACAAACAAAAATAGAAATAATAAATTTAGTAATAAAATGAAGGAAAGTCTTCAAATGGGGCTTATCTGAGCAGCAGGCTGGAAAAAAAACAGTACTGGATCCTGTGAAGAGTTAAGAGGACTTTCTTCTTTGGATGGCAGAAAAAAAACTTAACACTCACTTCCTGTGACAGCTGAAGGCTTCCCTCTCATGATATGCTCAGTTAATCAGCTGCAGCAAGAAGAGAGGACAGACTGAGCTTTTTAAAGCTGGACAGTACTGGGTTAACTTAACAGATTACCCAAAATGCCACTAAGGCAGTGGGAATGGTGAACATCTTGGAAAACAAGAACAGTAAAGTTGATGGTCTAAACCTAACTAGATTTCAAGTGGAATCCCTCCTAGATTAGTGCTGGAACCACTACAGTTGTATGTGGTGAACTACTCATAGCGAAATTAAGTACATGCAGTATTACATCTATAAGGAATGCAAAAATACTTCAAGCTGAATAAAAAAATAAAATAAATGCATGGTATCGTAACAGACCGTCAATGCCACTAAATACAGTACTGTCAGATTCAGGAAAGAGATGCAAGCTGTGATTACACAGTTAATGGCGAGACATTAAAAGTAGACTGTGAAACAAACAGGAAACTTTATTCATTTATTTAAATTTGTCAACTATGAATGTGCATTTAGACGTCCCAGACAATACAGCTCCAAGACGTATGAAAATGTTTATAAAATACAAATTACAGTGAAGACAAACAGGACAATATACATTAATGTAAGTGCAACTGATAATTTAAGGGATCATCATCAGCCACCTTTTTCTACATGGGGTTGGGGTATCATGTTAACTATCGCCAACTCTCTCGATTCAGTGCCACACTCCTGCCTTCTTCAACACTCCTACCTGAATGTTGCAAATTATTTTTTCACACAAACCAACCACCTCTGTTGCTGGACGTCTTCGCTTCCTCTTACATTCTTTGTGCGTGTCCCAAATCATCCTCACCAGATTGTCTTCTGCTTTTCTGCACGTGTCCAAACCACTGTAATCTGTTCTCTCTGATCTTTTCTGCAATTTGAGCTACTTTGGCTTTTGCTCTTATGTCCTCATTTCTTCACCTGTCCCACAAAGTGCATTCTACCACCTTTATCAGGCACTTCATTTCAATCAACAATTTAACGGGTGTTTATTGAAATAACGACTATAATGACAATTCTCAGTTCAGCAGAACTGAAATTGCAAATGTAGGGAATATATACCAAGTCACAATCTTCCTATTTTGAGGTACTGCACACCCAGAGTTAACATACATAATTATGTAGCAGGGATTTGGGACTGTGGGGGATTGCTCCTCTGACTTAATATATATATATATATATATATATAAAAAAAAAGGCATTAAAAGTTTCCGAATTTGCTGTTTTTTCTTAAAGCTGCTGTTCACTTTCTTTTTCTAAAACTGGCAGGACTCCAAGAATGCAGACTTGCAATTCTGATATGCAGCTTAACTTGAGAGTACAAGTGATCATGTGTTTCAGAGCCAGAAATGGGCACTCTAGTGCAACATATATTCAAAGGTACAACCAGAAGATCATAGGAAACCATTACATTCCTCTCAGATTAAACTGTCACATTCTAAGCATAAAAGCAAAACATCTGACAACATGATCAAGTTCTAACAAATTTAAAGACAACAGGAGAGAGAGAAGAACTACATTAACAGGCTAAAGTAGTCTTTGCAGCCTACAGACCACTTACATGGGACTTGTGCCTAGCATGTAAACATTAAAGACTTGTACCTAGAATGTAAGATAAAGGATCCAACAATAATCTACTACTTAACATTAACAAACTAATTAGCCAATAATTACCAAGGCACTGGAATAAATTGCCACTCGCCATGAAGTTAAGCACCTCATTTACAGTACTAATAAACTACAATGAAAAATACCAACTCATAACAGATGCTTTTATGATGGCAAACAGGTTGTAAAGATCAACAATAAAAGTCTTTCAGCCTGTCAGACCATAAAAACAAATATGGAAAACTTGTCATACTGAAATCTGTATTTTTACCCTTCAACCTTCTCATGCTGTGAAACAGCAACTATAGCGTGCTTTTACTGCACTGTGCCATCTACAAACTGGAAAAGAAACATTTCACTTACTTTCTACAGAATCCTGGTCAAATTTTCAACGGTGTGTATAAACACCCACCATAGGTCCACTCTAGTGAGAACAATCTGACCAAAAATAAACTGGTACGCATGGGCACGGGCTAGTATTTGTCAGCAATGTGCACTCAATGCACTTCAGCAGCCTGACAATTAGCAGCAAGTTAAAAATGTCCTCTCCAGTTATAAATGACAGTGCAATGATGCCAGAGACTCTTGTCCTAGTTATCCAGTAATGTGTGGCTGCTAGCAGGCTATTTCCCCTGTTGGAAAGAAGAATACACAGATCAAGCAGGTTACCAAGACATTAAGATTGGCTAGATACTCAAAGTGTGGCAGGAATAAAAAAAATCATGTTCTACATGGCAAATGAAATGTTCACCCTGGATATGGAAGGAAAAAATACTTAATAGTAAGCACTGTTACAACCATTATTGGGAGACATTGCTGAGATTTTTGATGTTATCCTTGGCTATAATCTCAGTATCATCACACTATATAGGACTGCTGAATTATTTGTTTGCACTTTGTTGTCTGGTTGAAACCATAAATGCTCATTGCTCTTTTTCAAGGGAAACACATCAGTACAGTCCCAACAAGTATTAACAAAGATAAAATACATCATTTCACTCAGAAAAAATATAAAAACATAATGACATTAAGGTAACAAAGACATGAATTCACACTACCCTTAATAAGTACTATGGTTTAACACAGAGTGTAATTGACAAGAAGAGTATGCATGCACAGTTTGTGCATTATAAAGACAGCAAGCTGAGGAGCTGCGGTAGACATCTGCAGATAAAATTGGTGAAGGAGGAAGAAGAGGTGGGAGATGGAACCAAAATAACATGAACTGCTGCCCCTTAGTAGGGAAAAAAAGGGAAAAATCATAGCTAAGAGACTTAATAGTTAAAAAGAGGAGATGCAGAAGTGTAGGATGTGCAAATATTCTAAAGGCTTAGATAATGGCATAGAAAGTAATAATAGTAATACCATTTGTTAACTAGGTAGGCCCACTGGACTCACAATCCTTCGGAGGCAACCTGGAAGAAATGTCTGGTGAAATGACTTGCTGAAGGGGTCACATAGTAGGCATATGAGGGCTGAGAAATCAAACCTATAAACCACTGGAATTACAGCATACAGCCTTAACCCTCTGCGCCAACTGCCAGACAGACAGGCACATATCAGACTAAGATAAAAAAAAATAGGGCTTTAGGCTTAATTTTGCAACAAGAAATACACCACTTGAGTATGCATAGAATTGCAGAAAAGGATCAATTTGGATCTGTCATCTACCTAGTTAATAAAAACAAAACAATAAAATTCAAGGCAATACCTCTGACTACCCTTTCACAGGTTCTGCAATTATCCTGAGGACTGTCATTAGATGTTTACCAGTCAGGGATGCCTATCAGCATGGTGTTTACAGTGCTCCAGCAAACAGCTTAGTAGCTGCCATCAGCTAAATCAGTGGTCTCAGACTCGTGGCCCTTGAACCTCAAGCAGCCCTCAAACCTGCATAATTACAGAAAAGTGAACAGACTACCTTTCCAGCCACACTGCCTGTGTTTCTCTTTGTCTTAGAGATTTTGGCCCTTGCCTAAGTTTGACAGTACTCACACAGCACAAGTGGTTACTTCAGTAGGAGACTCCTGAGCTAAATTAATACAAACTTCAAATTTTAATGTAAATCAATCCAGGGTAGAGTGTATCACAAAGTAACCCTCAAAGATATGTACATGTGCACCCCAGTTAAGTACTGCTGTGTAATATGTCATCTCAATTTGTCACAGTCATTTTTTTAGTCAGTGAAAATGACTCCATTTAAAGAATGGGAAAGTAAGCCATGTCTGGGCTCTGTAAGTACAAGGCCTTGATTATGTATTATGTAATCTAGGTCTAATTAGAGACCTGGTACTTGAGGAACTGGTATGGAAAGGAGAGAACATAGAAGGAAAGTGATAAGGCACCTCCTACTTACCTCTTATAAAAATGTCATACAGAAGTGCTTGCTGAAAGGGAGATGGAGCTTTTGAGGGGTTACATCACTTCTAGAACTGTACCCTTGTGATGACACACTGCATGCTTCAACCTTGGACATCAGTAAGCATGCTCAGAGGGAAATACAGGACACAAAAGCAAACTCCTCTAATCACCAACTAGTCATGTCATGGTCATAATCTTGCCTTATAATGGGAAACCCATGGGTGACAGCATCAATGGTGGTGGTTTAATGGCTGGCAGAAGTATATGTTCAAAATACCAGAAAAAAAATATCAAGGACTGTATGTCAGTTTTGGCCACGTACAAACAAGTCACAGCAATGAGGTGTTAGCTTAGTCTACACAGCAGCCTCAGCTGTTTATGAAACTCACTAATTATGCCACTTGTAATTTTTGCCCATTTGCTACTCATTGGGGTACATACATTTGAAGAGATATTGATGTCTGATATACACAGTGTACTATTTTTGCACTTAAAAATAGAACGGTCTATGCACATAAAGCTGTGGTATAGTAAAATAACAAGAATATTTGGAATTATTTTTAAATATGAACTAGGTAGTAGTAAAAAGCTGTGATGGACTCTGCTTAAACTACTTAGCTCAGAACTGGCAGATCCTCAGTTGAGGGGTCATATGTTGTTGATAACATCTGGAGTTTTCTTTTTACAGCCCTCTCAACATAGTTCTTTAAGCTCTAGATCCCACACATGGGACAAATCAATGTGTTGGTACATTCCGTGCTACAACTAAGGTCACTTAGGATGATGCTTTTAGCTTCATGCTTACCATTTCTTTTTTGCCATTCATGCACTGTTGATCCTACTGTTTCAGAGGAAGGTTCCCTGTTTGAAGCTGAGAAAAAAAATTCAATTTCATTGCAACGAAGCTGAGAAAACAAAACTCAATCTCAATGTAAGTGACACAACTTCAACTGTTACACTCTACCTAAGCAAAGTGTGAAGCTACGAGCCATCTTGGATGCTGGCCGGGTGGCTGCTATGGAGAGAAGCTAGTACAAAGATTTGAAGGAGGATTCCATCCATTACTCTAATAAAGAGTCAGAAAAATGAATGCAAGGAATCTGGAAGATGAGCAGTAGCAAAATCTTTCTACAGCTTCCAAAATCCACAACCCTGCTGGTCTCTGGGCTCCCACAAACTCTCCTTGTGGCAGTCATAGGCTGAAAACTGTCAAGAGAGCCAGAATTAAGTCCATGGATACTACCGCCTAACCCTCCTAAACCCAATGACATTGTCATGTAAAATGGCTCTACAGCATATTTGTAAGACTAACTTGGGCACAATTCTTATTCTCCCCAGAAAAGGTTTCCCAGTGAAAGGATAAATCCATTAACCTTCCCACACTTACTGGGTTTTTGGTCACACTGGACCTACATTTACTATTCCATGGCTGGAGAGGCAAATGGCCTAGAAGTGGCTTAAGTTTATGGACCCTACAACAAACTGAATGGATTTTATATCATGCCTTTACATACTTATTTCCCCTTCTTTGGCCTTCTGTAACTTGGCAGATAATTGCAATGCAGAGTCATGTTGGGATTTGTTTTTTCTAAAACAAGTATCAATGCTGTCTCATACAAACTATTTACACAAAGATAAAAAGTTGCTCCAAATAATCAAAAAGACAAATGAAACACATTTTCAAAGTACTCAGAGTGTCATTAATAATACTATAAATATAAGCAGCAGGCAAGTGTTAGAAGCAAATTAGAAAAATGGCAGTTAAGTGTCCGAGTTGTTCACTGACTTCAAGGAAATAAATACAGAATATCTAGTGAGAATAACAATACTGCAGAATCAAACACACACACACACACACACACACACACACAATTCTGAGGTAACGTGGTGCAACAGTTTAGCACAGTATCTGTACAACAGATGACCTCTCTCGACATTCAACAGAAAGTCCGAAACAGGAAATTTATGAAAATGTAATAGTCAGTCATCCTGTTGTCAACTGGAATGAGCAGATACAGTGCCTTCATAAGTCAGTAAATACCAAGTCTCTATTTTGCCAATTATGTTATTGTCAGTCTGAATCAAAGCCACCAGGCTCATCATAGTCAAACTCTCGAAGGGCATCCTCTTGGTATTTGTGCCAGGTTCTTCCACCATGGTACCCAATTCCAACATCCTCCTCATCACTATGTTCTTCACTAGAATAATCGTTGTTCTCTTGTACTGTACGAGAAAAGAATAAAACACAATTGCTATTTCTCATCTTACAAAATATTTTCACAAACATCTAACAGAGAACACTTACAGATGAAGTATGAAAAAATATGGTTGCCAAGTTAACAATATTAAATGTACAGTCGTGAGTCGGACTACTGTATACTAAATGATTGAGGTACCCTACTTTCACAAAGCTGTCTGGATGACATATTCCAATATGCCAGAAATCTACATCTTAAGTTTTCCATAAGTAGCAGTGACAAGAGCACAAGTGTTAAAAATGGCTGGATATAAGCAGCAAATGTCTGTCCTACAGCCTTATGCTGCCTAAACAAGCCAATAAAGGAATGTTTACCAAAAAAATAAATATAACAGCCCCCTAAAGAGGGGGCCACCCAGTTCAGATGTTGTTTTTACCAGTCATATAACTTGGCCACTACACATTTGGCTGGTAAACAGATCAGTTTCTATACAATAGATCCATTGAGCTGTCCAATCAGATTATCTTTCAACTCATTAGAGAGTGAAAGCCTGACTAAACATAACTGCTAATATTATGCATCTAGACTGAGTGTCTTCCAACATATGTGAAAATTTAAGAAAAACAGGTGTCTGATTTTTTTACATAATAATAATAAAACTGTACTGTTGTAATGACTGATTGTACTAGCACAGTTGTAAAGGAGAGCTTTTACTGAACGTCGCCGTCCAGCATTTAACATACCCATATTTACTCTGTTTATACTTTTTAATGAAAATGCTCAGGAATTTAAGGGCACGATGTGTGGAATGTAACATTGCAAAGTTGCTGTGAATGAGTTAGTTTCCATCCGCAATACTGTACAAGTACCCTCATCACACTTCCTTTCATTACTTTCAATGTGCAAGACCAAGCTACTGTGTTAGTATTTTTTTTAAACGACAACTTTATCAAACTGTTACTTGTGACACAGGAAATCTTATACACCACATATTGATATATTAATAAATCAAACTATATTAACAAGTGTACATTTACAATCATGCATCACATATATTGTTCTATACAATATAATCAATCCAGCATTATATAAATAATACAATTCCTGCCTTCTCAAACTTTATTCCTCCTCAATCATTTTCCTCAATCATTTTCTTGCATGTATTGATCCCAAAATATCCATTTTATATGGAATTTACTCCTACCCTCATCTAAAGATACCACTTCTTGTTGTTTTCTCTCTCACACAATAGTCACTCAAGTATGGTTGATTAGACTTTGATTTACATTTTCTAGTAATTGCTTTTTTGGCAGCCACCAGAATTAAACTTGATAAAAAGCCTTACTATGTCTAGGGAACTCAGATCCTCTTATAAAAGCTCAAAAAAAGATTATTTCCTTTGTTACAATTACTTGCTCACACAGTATTCCTGATGGAGTACTCTGGAAGGCATTTTTAAAGTCTACCAACTCATTACGCTCTGAGAACATATGATTCCTGGTAAATCTTCTTTCCTCATTATACCTCCAGCACTTGCCATCTACCAGATGAAAAATGTTTTGGAGTCTGCCTGGGGCATAAAAGTGTCTATGCAAACATTTCTAAGCAAAAATCCTAAATCTTCTAGATTATATTGTATGTTTGGGAGCCATACAAGTTACGTTGTGAGCTGCTTATCTAATTTCTCTACCCGATGTTTTCCAAACTCCTCTGATTTCCATAGCTACTGTGCAATATTGTATGCCCTACTAATTATCCCTTTAACAGTTGCTTCCATTCCAAATTCATCTAAAAGCTTAACCAATGCAGGTCTTTCACTTAGGATTTCCCTATTCCTTTGTCTTTTCTTATACTCTATCAGTCCTTGATATGGAAAGGCAATATCTAGCCTGCAGTCCAAATGTCTTCTTGGCTTTTTCCCATTCTCTTACCTTTCCCTCTCTAATTATTTGTTCCCAAATACATTGGATCCTTTGCCAGCTTTCTCCAGTAAATTACAGCCCCCTCTTGCCTATTCTCTGTACCCCTAATTGAAATCATCACCATTGGCAGAATCATTCTCCACTCCCGTGTTGTCTCAGTTCTTGGTATATTTTCTGCTACTTTATGAATATAGCATTCTGTATGAATGTTATTCTCCTTGAGAATCTGCATCCAAAATCCCATTTTTTCCTTATTTCTTGAATTTCCAATTGCTTCACCATCATTCCTTTCCACTTTGAACTGTAGCATTCTGCTTACGTTATGTATAAAAGCTGTATGTGCCTCTGAAATATCCTTTCAAATCTGGTAATCATAAACCTCCTTGTTCTATTGAAGGATCAACTTATTCCACTCTACTCTTGCCCTCTTTCCCCTCCCAGATAAAATCCTTAAACTCTATTACTGTCCACAACTTCTCCTCTGGCTGACAAAAATAGGTCTGACCTGCATATAAAACTAAAGGGACTAAAACACTTCTACTACTTGTGTCTTGCTATACATACCAACAGACAAGAACTTTCAGTTTCTCAGTTTTTGTATTATCTTTTATTTAATCTCTTCCTACATATCCTTTAGCGGCCATAACAGTGTCCATTTTAATCCATGTCCCTAGAAATATGGGTATTGCTGAACCAACTGATGTGTGGGTACGTAGTTTTCAGCTAAAGCCTTTGTTTTACCTTCCTTTATTTTATATCCCGAAAAAAACTAGAACTGTCTCGATTTTCCACAACACAGATGTCCTTTTCTGGTTTTATCAGATACAAAATAATATCATCTGCAAATAAAGCCAACTTTTCTTAAATACCATACCAATTATATCCTTAAATTTCTGAGTCCCTTATTTTCTTTGCTAATGGTTCTAACTGTAACACAAATAACAAAGGGGAAAGATGACACCCCTACCTGGTTCCTCTGCTCAAGCAGAAATCATCAGAGATGAACTCACCCACTTTAATTTTTGCCTCTGATACCCTCATATATCCTCCAAATCAACCTTTTATCAGGGGGAAGCAAATGCTTCCATTGCCCTACTCATAAAACCACATCTTACTCTATTGAATACTTTTTCTGCATCAAGACCCAGCAACAGCAGCACTATTTTCTTACATTCTGCTTTCCTCGAGATCATTACTGTTCGATTAATGTTCTCAAATGTTTGCCTCCCGTCCACAAAACTACATTCATCCGTATCAATTTTGTGAACACCTTTGTCATTTTTTTTTTAGCTATACAGGCATTTTATAATCATGGTTTAAAACTGAAATGAGCCTATATAAAGCTAGACTGGATGGGTCTTCACAGTCTTTAGGTATTACAGCCACCACATTTTTTTCTAGAATGTTGATGCTTTTCCTCCTTTTAAAATATCTTAAAGAAAATGTTCCAGATCTTTATGACATTTTTCCCTCCTAGTTCCACCAGACTACTACCTATTCTTGAAAACTTTACTGCAAATTGGTTATACATCACTATTTTACCTCATCTCTTAATTTTAATTGTTGAGTTTCATCTACCTCTAAACTTGGTATATTTAAGCCTTTCATAAATATTTCCATTTATGCTTTTTTTTTCTCCACTTCTCTGCTTTACACAAATTTTCATAAAATTTCTGAAATACCTCCGATACCACTATATAACTCTGGTTATTTAGTTTTATTATTTTGTGAGCTCTCCAAGTTTAGCAACAACCCTTTCAACCTTCTGTTGCCTGAGTCGCATGCAAAAAGGTTTTGTGCTCTGGAGTTATCCCCCCCAAAAAAAAAAAAAAAAAAAAACAGTTGCTTAATAGCAATTTTTCTACACCCATGGATATTATTCAAGTACTCCCTTATTTTCTTTTTAGCACACTGCAAATGTGCATCTTCTCGTTCTATGAGATTCCACTTATTCTGTAGCGCTTTAACCTTTATTAGCCCTTCTAAATAATTCTTGTTACTTTTTGACTATATCTCTCTTTAATTTTATTTCCACCCTATTTTTAAACTCCATGTTATATCACTCCCTAGCTATAGTTTCATAAGAAATTTATATTTTGGAGTTATAAGGGGAGATAATTTCGCTACCCATTCCTTAAATTCCTTTCTTTTTAACAGATGGGGAGGAAGCTCCAGTGTCTTCTCTTTTATTTTATTACTCTGCATTATTTTAGTTATTTGCACGTGATCTGAAATAGTTAATGGATGTCAATTAAATGCACGTCCCTGTGAAATATAACTTTTGTCTAGCCTAGCTCAGTTTTTGTACCTTGGGGAATAAAGTAAATTCCCTCCAACCTCCTACTACTGAATTCACATCTTCCATACCAAATATTTTCATAAATTTCTTTAAAAATCTACCCTTTTATTATATTTTCCCTTCTTTCCCCCAGATATATCCTCACTGTTGCAATTCATATTTTAGTCTACACCTGTAAGTAATTTTCCCTGTTGAAAGCTGATTATGTCTCCCAGAATTTTCTTAAACTCCACTGTAGCAGTTTTACATGGAATGCAAATACGTGCCAGCATACTCCTTTCTCCTTTGCCAGCAGCTCCTTAGTATTACAAATCTATCATTATCTTTTTTCTCTCTTCTATCACTATTGCAGCTTCTCTTGCAATTAATATAAGTTCTCTCCTTTTCTTTGTCCCAGATATTCCATTGAATGACCATCCTGAGATCTTTCATTATCAAATTCTCATGCTCAGTTCTTTCCAAATGTGCCTTCTGCAACACTGCTATTTGTACTGTGCATTTCTTAATACAATTACATATTCTTTCCTTTCTGTCTATACCTGTGAGACCATTCACATTCCAAGATAATATGGAAAGTGTCGTCATTATGACAAGACACCATTACTCTCGCTTATTATAGAGGACAACTTTTTTAAATGTCTACTTCCAGCTTTTGTGATATATGCACCCACTGTCTGGCAAGCTGATCCTTTATACAGTTTTTTCTTATTAACTTTGGAATCTATGCCACATTTTACAAGACTGTTTTAAAGAAATCCCACAAAAGTACTCCCAGATCACCTCCAGAAACTGTTAATGTAACACAAATACACAATAATGTACATCCTCAACCAATGAAGTTTAACCCTGTTAAAAGGAACAACTGTCCCAAACTGACAGCTTCATACACAGGCCTTAACTAAACTAAAGCTGAGGTTATCCATACTAAGGATGTAAGTTACTGACTGTGTTTCTACTTGCACTAAATAATGCCTGTTCTTTTTTTAATCTTTATTCCCCTCCCATACATGAAAAACTTGCATGCTTTCAAGAAAAATTAACTTCTAGTCTTGAAGAAATGGAAACGAGAGAAATAAAAAATGTAGTCATCAGCTGAAGGCTTCTGAAGACAAGATGAAGTAATTACTGCTAAAAGAAAACTTTTCATTATATTGTGTTCGCTTATTCACTTATTTCCACTTTAAACTTACTAGATTAAGCCAAGACTCTAAATCCAGACATTCCCCTATGTAAAAGTAAGAGAAAATACATCACCTCTACATATATTATCTGTGTAATTTTGCACCTATCACCCACTTACTTCAACAACCGAAAATTACATCCTATTAACTTGAACATGCTTTTATCATTTTTTTTCTTTTTGCATTGTAATACCTTCATGTCTTAATAAAAGGCATATGTTTACTTTATCACAAACAATAATTAAAAAAATGCTAGAATGTAAAATATGCAGTGTATCTATATTACTGTTAAGAGCAAGAAGTCAACAAACATCCACTCTTTCCACTTTTCTTATACCGGCATATTTCACAAATGGAAATGATGCTTTGCAGTGTCACATTTATTCACTAACTTCTGTGCTGCTGGTTACCTTCCTGGTCATCTCCATCTCCCTACTCCAGTTCAACTCCAAGGTACTCATGAGTCGTCTAATGTACTCCTGTGCTTTTTTCCCTCTTTCAAGCATTATCCTTTGGAGCAACTGAAAAGGTTTCACTGGCAAAGTCTCCCAGTGTGCTTTATTACCATCAGAAGAATGAGAAGCAAAGTCCCCCTCTTCTGCTTGATGACTTGCTTTTTGCTGGACAAAGTTTTGTATTTTCTCCTTAGCCTGTTGTGCATCAAAAAAAAAAAAAATTGATCCCCCAAGAAAAATATTCTGGACAGCTAGATACAACACCTTGCATCTTACACCTGCCTCTCGACATTCCCCGACTGCTGGAATAAATGTGTTTCTCTTCCGCCTGGTGTACAGTGAATAATTATTTTTCGCAAACACACTAGTGTCTCCAACTTTGCTATTTTGTCCTTTTGCCAGTGTTTGTCATGATCCACTCTTTCTTGTTGTAGGCTTGCACCTTTACTAATATAGGTCTTGGCTGCTTTCTCATGGCCATACCTAGATCATACACACTGTGCCCCCTTTTAGTTAACAGTTCCTGCTGTGGAATACCAGACAAGTTGCTTATTTGTGCCTTCATAACATTAATACAGTCTGATCCTTCTAAATTCTCTGGAAAGCAGAAAAACTCAGATTTTCCTACAGGGTCTGTTCTCTAATTCTACCATATTAGAAACATCTCTTCTTGAGCTGTCTCAGCCTTTTCTTCATTTCAGCCTCTTATTTTTGTAGTTTTATCAGCTCCTCTGAATATCTGTTTAAAGCTTATTCTATTTTTTTTTTCCAGCCTTTCATTATTTTAGTTGATATACTCCTTCGGTGTTTAGTTTAATCAGGTTTGGGCACACTGGCCTTATTTTTTTTTCTTCTAGATTACTGGAAGCCATGTATTGCACCAAAGTTGGAGCATGAACTGCTTTTTGCTGAACAGTTGCAGGATTCTTCCCAGTCAATGCTTTCTCTTCACCTTTTCTAGTAGATTTTCTTTCAGGCTCTCTTAGTTTCTCATTTGCTGGCATCCAGACAGTTTACTTACTAACCAGTATCTGAATTTACTAAAAGTGACCGAGTTCATGGCCATTATCTTTCAGTTTCTTTTTTCACACTGGGAGAGCTGAAATTAAGCTGTTGTCCAGTGTGCAGCCATTTTGGAAAGTCTAACTCAAAATGACTACTGTCTCCCTTCCTCTTCTTTTCACCTCTCTGTTAATAAATTCCACTGTCAACCTCCAATGATCACATATACGTCATGAAAAGTACAGTTTTGTACCTACCATAAATGTAGATGTTCGAGTGTTCACCCTGCTGCAGTCATCACACTTGGGTTATCCTGCCATCAGGTGGTCCCGCAGTCGGCCCGAATTCCAAAGTCTTGGTCCGGCGTCATTTGCTGTCGCTTCTTCCCGGACGTCAGTGCGCCAGGGGTATACAAGAGGCATCCAATGCCATTTTCTTCAGTTTTGCTTGCTTCAGATGTCAGGTGCCCCCAAAAGGTAGGCTATATATATATATATATATATATATATATATATATATACATATGGCTATATAAAAATAAAACAAAACCCTTGGGTACAAGCAAATACACCACAGAGGTAGTATAAGATAAAGTGGTAGAGATCAGTTCAGCTAGTTCAGAGGGGATGGAGGGAGGGTAACCTGGACTGCAGCAGGGTGAACACTCGAACATCTACATTTATGGTAGGTACAAAACTGTACTATGTTCATCGTGTTACCCTGCTGCAGTCATCACACTTGGGTTGAATCCCAAAGCTAAGGAGGGGAGGTGGGGTCAAACAGGGTTAGAAGAAGCTAGTAGGCCCTGCAAAACTGCAGTGGCAAAACCAGCTCTAGTCTTAAAGAGGTAAGTGATACGTGTTTGGTGAAGGTGTGCACTGAACTCCAAGTAGCAGCTTCCAAAATATCCTTGGTTGGCACTTCCCTGAGAAAGGCTGCTGATGTAGCTGTTGCCCTGGTAGAGTGGGACCTAATGTTAGCAGATACTGGTTTCCCATGATGTGTGTAGCAGAAACATATGCAATGTCCTATCCATTTAGAAATGGTCTGTTTTGAGATAGCTTTTCCTTGTGATCCTGTAGCATAGGCTACAAAGAGCTGGTCAGTTTTTCTGAAAGCCTTAGTTTTATCCAAGTAGTAATGTAATTGCCTGTGAATGTCCAAAGAGTGCAGGAGTCTTACTCCTTTGTTCTGGGGATTTGGGAAGAAGGTGGGCAAGTGAATGGTTTGGTTTAGGGCCACACTGGATACCACCTTTGGCATAAAGGAAGGATTAGTTCATAGAGAAACTCTGTCTTGATGAAAAATGAGGCAAGGTTCCACTGCCATTAGTGCCTGTAGCTCTGAGACTCTTCTAGCTGAGGTTATTGCTAGTAGTAGGGCAGTTTTCCATGAAAGAAATTTTAAATCAGTTGAAAAAGCTGGTTCAAAGGGCGGCAGTGTAAGCTTTTCCAGGACAAAGTTGAGATCCCAAGTAGGTGTTGGAGCTCTCCTTGGCGGTCTTAAGTTCTTAGCCCCTCTGAGGTACTGTCTTAGGAGTGGATGTGAAAATAAAGGAGGATCTGTGCTATAATGAGCTGAAATTGCTGAGGCGTGGATCTTAATAGATGAAAAGGAAAGTCCTTTGTGTAACATCTCAGTTAAATATTGTAGAATCTGAGGAATGTTCGGCTCCAGGGGATTTAGGCCTTTAGCCTGGTTCCAGGCGCAAAATCTTTTCCATTTGTCTGAATAGGTTTTCCTGGTGCTGGGCCTCCTGGCCTCCAGAATGACATCCACAACAGCTTTGGATAAAGGTGTTGGCTGGTTGTTTAGGTAATTTGCCATGCAGCCAGGTTTAAAGTCTTGAGCTGGCTGTGTAGAATCAGACTGTCTCGCTGGGTGAGCAGGTGAGGAATTTGTGGCAAAATCCATGGTGGGCCATGGGCCATGTTCCTTAAAATTGGATACCAATGTTGGCGTGGCCAGTCTGGTGCAACAAGAATCATTTGTGGCCTCTCTAATCTGACTTTCAGCAGTACCTTTGCTAGAAGAGGCAGTGGAGGGAAGGCATATACTGTTAATATTTTCCAACTGAATAAGAGGGCGTCCACTTTCCAAGCTAGTGGATGGAAGGTCCTTGTGCAAAATTTTTGAAGTTGGTGGTTGTGGGGGCTTGCAAACAGATCTATGTCTGGGCATCCCCATTTTTGAGCTATCATTGCAAATACTTGTGGATCTAGTTTCCATTCGTGTGGATCCATGATGTTTCTGCTTAGGTCGTCTGCCAATGTGTTTTTCTTTCCTGGCAGGAATTGTGCTTGTAATTGAACCTGGTAAGACAGTGCAGTGTTCCACAAGGTCATTGCTTGCCTGCATAGAGGGTAGGAATGTGTGCCCCCTTGCTTATGTACCACATAACTGTGGTGTCTGTCCTTATTAGTAGATGCCCTGGGTGTAGAAGGTCCTTGAAAGCTGTTAGGGCATTCTGCACTGCTAGCATTTGTTTTTGATAGATATGCAGGTGTCTCTGATCTGTAGTCCATTTGCCCTGAATGCACTGTCCTGCCATGTGTGCTCCCCAGGCATAGTCCGATGCATCTGTTGTCATAGTTTGCCTGGCTGTGGGTAAGGTGAAAGGCTGACCCTTGTTGAGGTGACATACTTGTGCCCACAATAGAAACTCGTTTCCAAGCTGTGGCTGTGCTGAGTCCATACACTTTTCAGGTACCATTGTAATTTCCTCATATGCAGTTTTGCAAATGGTATTAGTAGTATGCAAGATGCCATTAATCCCAAGGCCTGCAGAATTTTTCTTGCAGGGAGTTGGGTCTTTGTTGCCATTATTTTGAAATATTGAAACAGCTGTCGTTTGTCTGGCATGAGATAAGCCATCTGGGCCGTTGTATTCAAGCTGGCACCCAGGAATATTATGTTTTGTGAGGGCACTAGTTTTGATTTCTTTTCGTTTACTGTGCACCCTAGGCAACTTAGAAGGTGTTTGACAAATGCCAGATGCTGTAAAAGAATGTCCTTGCTTTCTGCTTGAATAAGACAGTCGTCCAGGTATGGGTATATTTGAATTCCTCTTTGTCTGCAGTATGCAATTACTAGTGCCAGGCATTTTGTGAAGACCCTGGGCGCAGTGGATAAACCAAAGGGTAGTGCAGAGAATTGATAATGCGTTGAACCTGCAATGAAGCGGAGGTATCTTCTGCAATTTTGTCTGATAGGGACATGCAGGTATGCCTCCTTGAGGTCCAAAGTGACTAGCCAAGCATTCTTGCCCAGCATGGGAAGAAGCTGCTGTAGTGTTAGCATCTTGAAATTTGGTACTTGCAGATAGGTGTTCAGAATTGAAAGATCCAGAATGGGTCTCCATGCTTTGTCCTTTCTTGGAACTAGGAAGAGTCTTGAGTAAAATCCTTGTCCTTGCACCTGTGTAGGTACCTGTTGAATGGCTCTCATGTTCATGAGAGCTGTAATTTGTTTTTGTGCCTCTGCCCATTGATTTGGTGGCAGGTTTGGCATTCCTTGGATCCTTGGTAAGGTATGAAAGTGGAATCTGTATCCTTGAGAGACAATGTTTAGAACCCATTTGTCTTTTGTGATGATGTGCCAGTTGTCTGCAAAAAATGCTAGTTTTCCTCCCAAGGGTGTGGCCAGGAGAGATTTGCTTGGTAGTTTGAGGATAGTCATTGTGTCTGTCTTCTGCTAGCTTAGGGCCTGTCTTTTCCTCCTTTCTGGGTAGCAGAACCCCATTGGCGAGGTATGTAAGGGCCCTGTGACTGACCTCTGCCCCTTGGGCGTCTGTATTTACCCCTCTGTGATCTGTCTGAAGCTGGAAAGGACCAATTTTTTGTTGGCCAATTTCTGCTGAAGCGAGGGGGCTGTACCTGCAAGAAATCCTTGACCATTTGCATAGATTTAGCCTTATCCTCCATTTTCTTTAAAACCTCTTCTGCTTTGACACCAAATAATACATCCTGTTGTAAAGGTGCATCTAATAATTTTGCTTTAACATGGTCAGGGAGGGTTTGCTCTTTTAACCAAGCATGTCTACGAATGACAGAGCCAGTAACAGCTGCTCTACAGGAAGCTTCCAGTGAATCAAATCCGCATTGTAAAGTATGCTTGCCCACCTGTTCAGCTGCATGCAACAGATCCTGCATTTCCTTGAATTCAGGCTGTTCTGAATGTGTGCTCATTTTTTGTTTTAACTGAGACATCAGGAATTGTTGATATTTCAACATGTGAAACTGGCAATTTAATGCTCTCATAGCCAGAGTTGCAGAGGTGTATATTTTCTTTCCCCATCTATCTAGGGTTCTGGAATCTCTTTCAGAGGGCACAGGATTTTTAGCCATAGAAGCTTTTGCTCCCTTAGGACCCTGGGATATGGTTTCTGGGTCAGCTACAGGGCTTTTATAAAGGAATTTGTGAGAGTCAGGTACTCTGTAGTATCTGTCTGGTTTGGCTGGAGCAGGAGGTAGAGAGTCTGGATTTAAAGTAGACATCATCCACAATATCTAAAACAGGAGGGAAAACAAGAGGTCTGTGCTGGGGTAATAAAAGGAACTCTCGGAGCCTTTTCTTAGAATCTGAGTAATCCTGGCCTTCCCACTGGAAATGTTCCCTCATGGTATGTAATGTTTCCCCAAAGGAGTAGTCTTCAGGGGGAGATGCTGAGGGAATAGAGTCTTCAGCATCAGAATCCTCATAAGGTGGTAAAGTGTAATCCTGTTCCTCAGAAGAATCTGAGGAGAGAGAAACCTGGTAATCCTCCTCTTGTCTTGGTCTTTTATCAGGAGGGGGATGGGAGCCCCTGATACGGGCAATTAAATCTTCAGCCATCTTAAGCATCTGTTTCTTAGGCATGGGGCCTTGACCTGTAGACTGATGAACAGTTTTCTTACGTGTTAGAGTTTTAAGCTTAGCATAAGATTTAATGGTGAGTGTAGTCGGTCTGAAGACACCTTCTGCAACCGAAGGTGTTTTCTCTGCACTGGTGTCTAATTCTGCTCCGGTGTCTGTAGATGGCTGCATCGGCCTAGTAGACTCCGCTTGGGAGTCGGCAGCTGTCTGGGGTTCCAGCTCTGCAGTAGTCAGGGGCTGCGTAGGCACCTCACTGAAAACCGGAGAACCGGCGACAGGCCCAGCTGAGGTTTCGGGGTCTGGCTTATTCCTAGGCTGCCTGTCCTTATCCTTGCGTTTTTTATGAATTGCGGTCGTCGGCTGCTCCGACGGCATGATATAATTACATTTCCTACCAAAGTAATGCAGTGCGAAGTCAAAACGGCGTTTGATAGTGCGTTTATTAAACCTAGCGCAAAACCGACAACCTGTGACGTCGTGGTCTGGGCCTAGGCAAGGTATACAATAGGAATGGAAGTCCTTAGGAGGTATTTGCTTCCCACAAAAAATGCAATTGTTAACTTTTTCTGACATCGGACTGAGGCAAGAAAATGTTCCCCAATGGGGTACTTAGCTTTATTGAAGACTTCAGACTGAAATCTCAGGTGTCGGCCGACCGGCACTTGCGAACTGCTTCTGCTTCGGGCACCGCGCGGCAAGAAAGACTGAAGAAAATGGCGTCAGATGCCTCTTATATACGCCTGGCGCACTGAAGTCAGGGAAGAAGCGACAGCAACCGACGCCGGACCAAGACTTTGGAATTCGGGCCAAATGCGGGATCGCCTGACAGCAGGATAACCCAAGTGTAATGACTGCAGCAGGGTAACACGAACATCAAACCTAACTGGGTGGGTGAAAATCTCAGAAGCTATCTTCTCAAACATGGCAAACACAAAACCATTAATGTTTGAGGTATTGGTCTATAATTGGCTAGATAATCTGTTCTCTTTACTCTTGTGTAGCACTACAGCACATTCTCTTCACTACAGATGTTCCAGACAATCAGCCATAAATCTTTCAAACAGTCTCTGAAGATCCTTTAAAGCCTGCCACTCTACAATCTTAAAGTAAATGGCTGGAAAGCCGTATAGACTTCTTGCCTTGCCTGCTTTGACGTTGTGCTCACTGCTGTAAAATATCTTCTCTACATATATCCCCCTAGTCAGTTTATTCCTCCACTATCTGGATACTCTATTACCCTCTTACTACATACCCATCTCAAAATTCACTATGTTGTATAGCTCTGTATAAACCTCTGCTAAGTTCTCCAATATATCTTCTACCACAAACTGTTAATATTTTCTTCTTGTCTGTTAACAAAAAACTTTTCCCAGTGGTCTTTCATTTTTAGGTAGCATTTTTGCTCACCCTATTCTTGCATTCCTAATTACACCTCAGTTTGAGACAAGGTTAAAATGCATCTTCTCTTTTGCCCAGTTCTCCCAACATCCCTGTCACATGAGCCTCCTACATGCCACACTCCTCCACCCCTTCTTAAATCTCTTCCAACACTTGTTTCCAATACTGCTGTATGCCTTTCATAGTCTTCTTCCTTATCATCCCCTCAATTCCCAATCAGCTACTTATCACTTCCTTCTCCAATTCTTGCAACTAGCTGGTATTTACCACCCTTTCCAGCATTAAAGAGCGAGTTTCCACCTGTATGCACTATGATTCTTAACCATTTACCACTTCATTTCCACCACAGCATGGCCTGGTAGCAAGCTTTGACTTATAAATGTTTGCCCTGTCTAATCCCTTCTCTTCTGTCGAGTCAAAACAGTGAAATCTGCTAGCTTGCTTCTTACCCGTATTAGAAAATATGCATCTCCTCATGCCTGAAGCACCCTCTGAACATCCATTAAACCTTGCGCCTACATTCCTCCTTTAAGGTCCTTTGGCAGTCTACAGCAAACTCTACAGCCTCAAGTCTTCCATCCTTCATCTGCTATCACAATGTAATCTGTCCTTACATACCCCATCTCTTTCTCCTCTCTGGACTTTTTGGGCTTTGAACCTGAATCTCATTACATCCTCCATCTCCTCTAGTCCCACATAATTTTCATAAAACTAACCTCCTTCCTCTCTGGCACTTCTGCCACTACAAGTCATTTGACTATACTTGGGTCACCTCCTCTTCCCACTGCTTTCAGCACAGTCTATTTCCATTATGCTCAACACTCACTAACAAAGCTTTCCAGAGGCTCATTCTGCCTCTTGCAAAACAGCACACCAGACTCCTTCATAATCTGCCCAATAGCTTCCCACTCTTCATTCATTTAACCCGCTAGGTAACCTGGTCTGAGGAACCTTTCTAGACATGACCTAAACCAAAACACAGATAAAATATACCAACTTAGTATACACACAAAACAAATGAGTCAGGCTTGACAACAAAAACCTGAATGAATGAATGTTTGGATCTTGAACATCCTTCCACTAAGGAAAAGAGAACAAGGCATAATTGTACAGTCATAGTTAGAACTCAGGAGCAAGGTAATACTGGACGAATCTTTGCAGGAGGAAAATGCATAGAGCAAAAATGACAGCATGATATAACAGATGAGTAAATTACAGAGTTAGCAAAACTAGGCAAGTGAACAGTGCAATAGGTTATTTATTTACATTTGTTGACCAGGAGAGTCCGACTGGACACAGGTCCGTTTTCAGGGGAAGCCCGGGGAGAAAAGCTCCACATTAAGTATTATTTGCATTATACAGTTAAAAAACATAGCCTTTAAATATAGACATTAGTCCAGTTAAGGACGCAAGACAAGAAGAAAACAGATGTAAAACAGCTGTAGAACATAGTACAATTTTAAAATATGGTGACATATATTAAACATGGTTACAAATGTAGTTGAGATTCATCAGTGAACAACTGATACAATCTTTTTTTGAGGTACATAACAGCCATTAGCAGTTGTTGCTACAAGAAGTTAGTATTATGTGGTAGGTAGCTGGGAACATGAGTAGCCAAGCTTGCTAAGAGTAGGTTGTTGATAGGGGGCTGAGAGAGGTAGTGGGTGGGGGAAGTGGATGGTATTAGAGTGGGGGTTGCAAGGGCATATCTGGCAAGTTTTGAAGTGTGATTTTAGTAAGGATTTAAAGTGGGTGCAAGAAGTTACAGAGGTAATTGAAGATGGGAGTTCCAGAGTTTGGCTATAGTGCAGGAGAATAATGCTTCTCCAGCAGAGTTAATGGCTCTTGTGACCCGTAGGAGGTTTCTGTGGCTGGATCTTGGTGTTCTCGTGGTTATGTAGGGTTGGAGTAGATTCTGGAGGGATGGGACTTTTAGTGGTTGGTTTATTAGTTTGTGGGCAAGTGCGAGTTGGTACCACTGAAGGAGGTGGGGGAGCTCTAGCCAGCCCAGTTCTGCTAGTGAGAGACAGTGGTGAGTACGGTAGGAAGCCCCTGTGGTGAATTTGGCGATTTTGTTGTAGCAGGTTTCGAACTTATTTAGGTTGCATTGTCTACGGTTAGTAAATATTGGAGAGGCGTAGAGTAGGGTAGAGATAAGATGAGAATTTGCTACAGAAATTTTAGCTGCTTTGGTAAGTAGTTGCTGATTTCTATATAATGCTCCTTTTTTGTGCACTTTTTTAATGGTCATGGAAATGTGAATGTCAAAGTTCAGTTTATTGTCTATTTGTACTCCTAGCAATTTGGTGTGTTCTGTAGGATGGAAGGTTGTGTTGTCTTTTGCTGTGATGTTAAAGTGAGAGCTGTCTAGGGTAAGTTTGGTGGGTTGGAAGATTAGTAATTTTGTTTTGTTTGGGTTGAGTATTAGTTGGGCATCGGATAACCAAGTTTCAATAGAAGAAAATGCTTCCTGTGTGACTTTTTGCAGTTCTGGTAGGGAGTGGGCTGTGCAGATGATGGTTGATTCACCTGCGTATTGTATGAGTGTGCCATGTGTTGTGGCTGAGGCTAGATTATTGGTGAAAACAGAGAAGACTAGGGGTCCCAGGATGGACCCTTGGGGAACTCCCATGGAGACTGGTAGCTGGGGGGATAGGTTGTCCTGCCAAACAACTGCTTGTTGGCGGTCAGATAGGTAACTCTGAAACCAGTTGATAACTGGTTGAGAGAAGGATAGGTTATTGAGAAGAGAGATGAGTTGTTTGTGTGGGACTATGCTGAAAGCTTTAGAGAGGTCTAGGAAGGTAGCTGAGGAGAGATAACCTGCATTTCTATTTTGTAGGATAGTGTTAGAGAAAGAGAGTAAGGCGGTGGTGGTGCTATGGTTAGGTCGGAAACTGTGTTGGGAGAGGAGGTTGTTAGCAAGGAGGTGATCTGAGACTTGAGAATGAATGCATATCTCTAGTATTTTGGAGAGTGGCGAGAGAATAGCTATGGGGCGGTAATTGGTTAGATCTGTGGAGGGGACTCCTTTGTGTAGGGGAATTATGTGAGAGACTTTCCATAGTGTAGGAACATAACTTTCTGACAGAGATCTGTTAATCAAGAGTGATACGGGGTAGGCTAGAGCATCAGCTGCAAGTTGAATCTATTCACCTGTGAGGTTGTCTGCTGCTAATCTGGTGGTTTTAAGTTTAGTTAGTAGTTGTTTTATTTTGGAGGTAGGAACAGGAGAGAAAGAGAAGCTAGTTGGGAGATTGTTAGTTCTAGTCGATGGTGTGGGTTTATGGGGGGGTTGTGTTGTCTAGCTAGTGATAGTACGGTTTGTGTGAAGTGACTGTTGAAAGAGGTAGCAATATTTTCGGACTGATTTAAGTTAGGAGTGGGTGTACTTACTTTACCTGGGTGGAGGATGGAGTTTATTGAGGACCAGAATTGTTTGGGGTTATGTTGCGAGGAGGTAAGGGCAGACTGGTAAGTATTGGATTTTGTCCTGTTTTATAAGCTTTTTGGTTCTATTGCGTAGTTCTAGGAATTGTTGCCTAGTAGAGGGAGTTTTGGTTTTGCACCAGTTGTCCCATGCTTTATCCCTGTTTTTCATTTCAGACTTTGTGTTTTTTTTGTAGCCATGGGGATTGTTGGGCTCTAGTTCGGGAACGTCTTATGGGGGCGTGGTAATTAAGGATGCTTAGGAATGTTTTATTAAAAGTAGTCAACTGCGTCATCTAGTTTGAGGTATTTTAGAGGTTGCCAGTTGCAGTCTTTTAGGGATGAGCTGAATGAGAGGGGGTTGAAGTTAGTTTTTTTTTTGCGTATTTGACGGTAGATGACAGGTTTTGCTTTATAAAGGTGTTTTCTTAGTAAGATGACAGGTTTTGCTTTATAAAGGTGTTTTCTTAGTAAGAAGGTTGGGGAGTGATCACTGAGGCTGTCAGATAAGCAACCTGCTATATATGACTGGGGGCTCTTATTGAGTAGTATCCAATCAAGGGTAGTGCGTTTGTTGGAGTTATTTATCCTAGTAGGTGACTGGACTAGTTGGGTGAAGCCATGAAGATTTATATGATGGGTTGGGTGGTTGCTAGAGCAGGATTGCCAGTCAGTGTTGAAGTCTCCTAGAAAAAGAAGTTATGTACTCACCATAATGTTCCATCTGAGTAGGTAAACTTCATTTGTCAGCAACCTGTGGATATCGGATCCGAGCCGGCAGCTTCAAACAGCTAAGATCCAAGCTCGAAGCTCCTCCCCTTACCCATAATCCCCTGCCATCCCACTCTGACCTCAGATCAAGTTTGCTATAGTAAACAGCATATTACAACAAAGGATCACCTGCAACTCCTAACCTGGTGTTATCCGGAGAAAAGGGCAAGGAAACCTTCTAGGATGCACTAAATGTTAGGGGGATGGGGGGGTTGGTTGTTGACAAATGAAGTTTACCTACTCAGACGGAACGTTATGGTGAGTACATAACTTCTTTATCTGAAGTAGTTAACTTAATTTGTCCATCAACCTGTGGAACAGAGTCCCCAGCTACCCAAACTTGGGGGGGGGGGGCCCTATGGAAGGATATTCCGCAGCACTGCAGAGCTGAAGGATGCTCTCCCTCTGGAAATTAGATCCAACTTGTAATGGTTAATGAAAGTATGGGATGAAGCCCAAGTGGCTGCTGAACAAATGTCGTCCAAGGAGACTCTGGACCAAAAGGCAGCAGAAGTAGAGATCGATCGGGTAGAATGAGTGTGGACTCTTTCAGGTTTAGGTCTACCAGAACTCTTATATGCAAGAAGTATACAGTGGGAAATCCATCTGGACAATGTAACTTTTGATACTGGTTTGCCCAAAGAGTGTCTTGCAAAGGATACAAAGAGTTGCTCAGATTGCCTGTGTTCAGCCGTCCTGTGCAAGTAGAATCTTAATTGCCTATGTACATCCAGAGAATGTAATTTGTATTCACCCTTGTTTTGATAATTTGGAAAGAAAAGTGGTAAATTAATGGATTGATTAATATTGGGCTCAGAAGCAACTTTGGGTAGAAAGGAGGGATTGGTCCTGAGGGAAACTCTATCTTTATGGAAGACCAAGTACGGAGGTTTGGCGCAAAGGGCTTGAAGCTCCGAAACCCTTCTAGCCGAAGTGATAGCAATGAGAAAGGCCATCTTCCAAGATAAGTATTTCAGATCCACCGAGGCTGCGGGTTCAAATGGAGGGCCGGTCAAGGACTGGAGAACAAGAGTTAAATCCCATGGAGGGACTGCGTCTTTCATCGGAGGTCTTAAGAGGAAGGTGCCTTTTAAGAAAGTCTTACATAATTTGGAAGATGCTAAGAAACCGAGGTCACTTCCCACATGATAATGGGAAATTGCAGCTAACTGGACTTTGACCGTGGAAGAGCTAGCACCTTGGTCGAATAAGGTCAACAAAAATTCTAACACCGCTGGGATGGGAGCTGTAAAAGGATCCAAATTTCTATGCTCCGCCCAGATAGTAAAGCGTTTCCATTTGCTGTTATAAACCTTTCTCGGAGAAGGTTTATGAGCGGCCACTAAAAATAGCCTTAACAGGGGACGAGATACCGGGAGTCCTAATTATTACTGGAACTGGATCAGCCAAGCAGTGAGCTTGAGGTTGTCCAGGTTCAGAGTTGGTAAGCCCAATGGGTGAGAGATCAGATCTGGGGTGGGATCTAGAATCCATGGAGGATTCACTAGATGAAACCATAGACATGGGAACCATGTTTGACGAGGCCAGAATGGGGCTATGAGGATTACTCTGCTCCCCAACCGACGGGCTTTCTGCAAGAATTTTAGCATTAGGGGAAGAGGGGGATAAGCATAAAGTAGACTGGATGGCCAAACATGCACCAGAGCATCTCTGGGGGATTCCCTGGTGGGGGAATTAGAGCGAAGTAGTCGCTGCACTTTGCGTTTGAAGGAGACGCGAAGAGATCGCAGCAAGGTTGACCCCACTTGAAGATTTGCTTCGCTATTCTGGGGTTCACAGACCACTTGTACGGTGAGAGGATGGTTCGACTCAGCCTGTCTGCTAAGATATTCGACCGACCCAGAATATGCATCGCTATGAGAAAGCGGTTGGTGGAGATCGCCCATTCCCAAACTCTCATGGCCTCTCGACAAAGTGGGTAGGATCTGGTTCCCCCCTGTTTGTTGATATACCAGACCACCGACATGTCTGTCTGAATTGCAACTGTCCCTAATGGAAGAAGGTTGCAACTGTCCCTAATGGAAGAAGGTCTTGGAGTGCTTGCAATGCCAAAAGCACCGCTCTCATCTCTAGGACACTGATATGCAATAAGGTCTCTGAATGGGTCCAGGTGCCTTGGATGGTTCTGCCCATACAGTGCCCCCCCCACCCTAGACGAGAAGCATCCGTGGTCACCGTGGTTAGAGGCGGGGACATAGAAAAGGGACACCCTATCTGGAGGTCCGGTGATTGGCGCCACCAGAGTAGGGAATTCCTGCAAACCCTGCTGAGGGGGATAGGTGCACTCAGCGGGCGTAGCAGGATGGACCACTGAACATGCAAGGTCCACTGTAGTACTCTCATGTTCAAGCGCGCTAAAGGTAGCAGACTGATCGTGGCCACCATGGAACCTAGAGCCCTCAGAACCAATTCCGCTGGAGGAGCAGAGGACTGTAAAAGGGCCAGTACGTGGAGCTTCAGGGTACGAATCCAGTCCGGAGTTAAGAAGACTCTCAATAGGTTTGTGTCTAATCTGGCTCCTATGAAGTCTAAGATCTGGATTGGATGAAGGGAAAATTTGTTGAGGTTGATTGTGATTCCCAGCCGAGAGGCCAGGTGGAGGAAGTAATCTCTGGCTGAACATAGTAGATGCCTGTTGAGGGCGGTCAGGAGCCAGTCGTCCAGGTAGGGAAAGACCTGTATACCCTGGTGTCTCAGGTGGGCCACTACTACTGCCAAAACTCTGGTGAACACCCTGGGGGCTGTGATGAGACCAAAGGGGAGGGCCCTAAACTGGTAGCGACTGGCTCCTAGCTGGAAGCGGAGAAACCTTCTGGACCGTCTGTCCATCAATATGTGGTAGTACGCATCCTTGAGGTCTATCGAGCACATTCAGTCGTTCTCCTGCACGAGGGGGAGAATGGATTGAATGGTGACCATCCGGAACTTTTCTTTGGCCACTGGCAGGTTTAGTAACGACAGGTCGAGGATTGGCCTTAAGTCCCCTGTCTTTTTTGGCACCAGAAAGAACCTGGAGTAGAAGCCCGATCCGGACTGGTCTAGGGGGACGCGCTGGATTGCTCTTTTTTCTAGCAGCTGCTTTATTTCTGCAGCTGCTGCCTCCCTTTGATTGGGCGGGACATCGGGGAGGCTCTGGGGTCTAGGCGGGGGATTCAGAAAGGGGATTTTGTAACCTCTGGATATGATTTGAAGCACGCAGCCATCTGTTGTAATGGACTCCCAAACTGCTAGGTGCCTCGAGAAACACCCTCCGACTGCCTCCAGAGTGGAACAGTCGGGTAACCCTTCAGGGCTGCTGCGCGGGCCGATCCGAAAAGGGTTCTCTCGACCGAAATTCTTCAGTCCCCCTCTGCCTCTGGGCCGGCGTCCACCTTGTCCTCCTCTGCCTCTGAAGGATGAGGGGTCCAGAGCAAAATGGGACTGCTGAGACTTCCGGAACCACATCTTCTTCTGTCCCCTTTGGTTCCTGGAGAAGGACCTCTGGGGAGCAGAGAAGCGGACACCGACGGCAGACATCTTCCCGTCTTTCTCACTCTGGACCAGCATGTCGCAGACGGTCTTGCCAAAAAGCGAAGAACCGTCAAAAGGGGCATTTGCGAAGGACGCCTTGAAGGGTTCCGCAAAGTCGCAGAGGCGGAGCCAAGCATGTCATCTCAAAACAACGCCCACTCCACTAGCTCTAGCGGCTCCTTCCGTAGCATGGGAGAGGAGCCGCATAGAAATGTTCGAGATGGACTTGAGAGTGGCAATTCAAGCTGAGAACACCTTCTTGTCCTCAGTTGATGTGGACTCTGGGGGCGACCCGGCGTATTCCTTGATGAGATCCCGCTGGAGTCATATGACGTGTGCCATATAGTTCAGCGACCTCACCGCGAAGGTAGCTGAAGTGAACATCCGCTTCCCCAGGCAGTCCATCATCCGAGACTCCTTGTCGGAAGGATGGACCGAGGAACTCTCCTGGGCTAGTTCCCTCTTGGTGGCAGCTGCCAACAACATGGCATCTACAGGAGCACCCTTGCTCCATACTGCCCTATCAGTGGGGGGGGGGGCCTAAGGATTTTATCCGGCCTCTGTGTCCAGTTCCTTCCATGCCCTGGTAGTGAGGAGATCTACCAGGGGATCGGCAGGAGGGGACACCCAAGAGGTAGATGGGCCTGCGTCAAATGCCTCCAGAAACACAGACTCATCCGAGGAAGGCTTTTGGGCTGACCACCTCCCTCTAATTCGAAGCATTTCCATAATGTCTCCGAAGGAGGCATCCTCGGGGGGTGACCTTGGGGAACCTTCCCCTTCCTCTAAGTCCGTGTCTTCTGTCAAAGACTCAGGTGAGTCCAAGTGCCTCCTCTTGCACTTACATTTGTGAAGGACCTCCTCGGGGGGGGGGGGCTGCCTGAAGAGGCCTCACCAACCACATCTTGTTCCTCTAAGGGAACCACCTGGGACGTAGGCGCAGGCTGTCCCTGGGGCCGGGTGATGGAAGGTAGGCCCGTCAGAGAGTGCAGGGTTGATCCACAGTCGGAGCCCGAGGCCTGGAATCCCTCGACAATACGCTCTCCACTACATCGAATGCTGAGGGAGAACTGTTCTCTCTAGGATCCGAGAGCAGGCCCCTTGGATCCGATGTGTGGATTGGGGCCGGCATCTAAGCAATCGGATCCAAACGGCCAGTATGCTCCGCCCAAGATGGAGCCGAAGACGCACTGACCCCTCCGGATCCGAAGCTCAGCTCTCGGCTCCGAGAGCTCGGATCCGAAAAGGGACCCGACAAACTCGAGGGTGCGGTCGGAACCAAAGTACGAAGCACTATTGGCGCCGAACCTCCCCCGGCTCCTATGCAACCCAGATCCGAAGGCTCCGAACCCCGAAAGTGGGTCGGAGAAGGAGCAATCGGGGGCAAAAAAGGGGGGGTCAAGCTTCTACCCGGGGGGGGGGAGGCATGAGCACTCCCATCTGCAGCTGGGCCTGGAGGAGCCTACCCATCATCCGGTCCATATCTGCATCGGACAAGCTTCGGGTGGACCTAGAGGAGGCAACCGAGGCAGGCCGGGAGTGCCACCTCAATGACCTCGAAGGCGACCGGGTCTCCTCCTCCAGCTCCGGGGAAAAGCGAGGTAAATGGAGCCGGGAAGGAGAAGGCCCGGAAGCCCTGGGAGAAGAAGCTTGTTTAGCCGGCAGAGCCAAGGAGGAAGACTCGGCCCGCCGCTTGTGGTGTCTTTCCTTCTTCTCCTGCCTAGCATCCCTCTCCTCCTGGCCTAAGGTGGGATGTTGAGTCCCGGCCAGAGGAGCAGGGGTGGAATGGGGCACTGCCGCGGCAGGTGCCACCAAGGGAGAGGAGGTCGAAGCCGAATCCGGGGGCAAAAGTCCCGCCAGAATCAGCTTCGATCTCCTGTCCTTTAGAGCCCTGGGGTTGAAGGCTGCACAAATAGTGCAGCCTGAGGAAAGGTGGTCAACCCCAAGGCAAATAACACACAGAGTGTGGCCATCCGCCAGAGATAGCTTATGGCCACACTCGGTGCATTTAGAGAAAAAGGTTTTTGGGGCCTCAGACAGTTAAACTATATAAAAAAAAAAAAAAAAACACAAGGCCCAGCACACACGCCTTCACACACACGGGGAGGAATGAACTATACTAAAAATTAACCAGATAACAATATTAAAACTAAAGGGGTTTTAATATAAGGGCAACACACAAAACAACACGCAATCTTACAATACAGAAAAATTAGAAAAGCAATATTTTTCTCACAGAACGACTAACTCCCACGCCTGGAACTCGTTCAAAGCTATTGAGTCAACCGTGGCAAACGAGATCTGAGGTCAGAGAGGGATGGCAGGGGGTTATGGGTAAGGGGAGGAGCTTGGAGCTCGGATCTTAGCTGTTTGAAGCTGCCGGCTTGGATCCGATATGGATCTGATACCCACAGGTTGATGGACAAATGAAGTTAACTACTTCAGATTTAAAGTTTCTTGGGGTAGGTGGTGGGTAGTCCAGCTGAGGAGGTTTTCAAGTGGAGGGATGTTGTGGCCAGGTGGGAAGTAGCAACCTATTATGTTTAGGGTTTTATTTTAAGGTTGGTATATATTATTTCTTCCTTACCTATTTGGGAAGCTGCTAACTTTAAGATCTGGATGTCTAGATGCTGCTCAAGTATTATAGCTATACCACCTTCTTTTTTGTTTAGTCGGTCTACTCTTAGTATATTGTAACCAGTAGGGAGGATTTGCTCTATTAGTAATGTGTGGTTTTAACCATGTTTCTGTAAGGATCACTACATCAGGGGAGTAAAAGTCTATGGTGGCATGGAATTCATGCACCTTGTTGCATATACTTCTAATACTTAGGCTTATCAGAAGGAGGTTGGTTGGCTTTTTATTGGCTGTGATTTGGGAGATGTGGTTTGTAGTCTGATTATGAGGGGAGGGGTCGGAGATAGAGGGACCAGGATTAGGATGGATGTCTCCACTGAGTGCTAGGTTGGATATGGATGAGATTATTAGTTTTATCAATTGCTGTATATGCTTGCTTATAAGGGAAGTTTTTTGATTGTGTTCTGTGGGCAATAGGTATGGTGGCAGGGTTATGTTAGGTTGTGCGGTTGTTTTTAGTTAAGGTATTGTGGTCTGTAGTCTACATAGAGGGTGTATTGGGAAGGTTGTTGACCTCATGAGACAGTAGTAGAGTAGAGGTGGGATATGAGTGGTGGTGTGTGTGTTGGTACAGTGGTAGTGGTTGAGTGCAGGAATGGTGGAGGTTTGGTAAGATGTGATGTATGCAAGGAGTGTGCATTCAGTGAGTATAGGTATGGTGTGCTTGCACATATTAGCTGAGTAGGAGGGATAGTAGTGAGAAGTTGTAGGAGGACATATACGTGTGGTGATGTTACAGGTTGAAGGGTGGGAGGGGTTACCGTTTGTAATAAAGGTAGGACTACTGGGGGTGGGTGGAAATTGGGGGAAGGGAGAGGAGCGTAGTGGGCAACAGATGAAGGACGACTATCAGTAGGTTTATAGGTTATAATGAAAAGGGCTGGCCCTAATTAGGCTGCAATTGTTCTTGTGGGGAGGAGGAGGATCGGAATAGACCAGGAAAGTGATGGATAGCAATAGTATGATGAAAAGGGCTGGCCCTGATTTCACAGATATGCAAGTCTACAGAAACAATAAGAAAAGGCACTAGGTACTTTGACTTGCTTGTTTTGCATACCTGTCTTATTGAAATAAAATAAGCTAATTTTACCAAGGAGTTGTGTGGAAATTAGGAAGGCAAGAATTTATAAGAGAAAAGGTTTAGTAGAAGTAGAGAAACAGCAGAGCATACAAATAGTACAGCATATAAAGACAGATTGCAGTTAGAAGTACAGAATGGGGGGGCAGCTAATGTTCTGAAACAATAAGAAAATCAGTAGGTACTTTGGACTTGCTTGTTTTGCATACCTTTCTTTTGAAATAAAATAAACACTTGTAACCAACCAGGAGTATGTGGGATTTAGAAAGACCCCAAGTTATAGGGGAAAGGGTTTAGTGATACTAGAAAAATGGCTGGGCTTTCAAATAGTTGAAACAGCTTGCAAAGGGAGACTGCTGTTAGTAAGTACAGTATGGGGAGGGGCAAACTAATGTCCGTGATGGAGTGCTTTACTTAAAAAATAGAAATGAAACAAGGGCTAGCAATTAATCTTGTCTGGAGGATAAAACATACTTTTTATATATTTTGAAAATAACACTCATTCCAAGGTTGCCTGGTTCTGTTAAAGAGCACTGCAGGCCAATAGATCGAACTTGGCTTGGTGGGGATCCAGGGAAAGTAGAATTAAAAGAAGAAGCTGAGAAGAAAAATAATCAATATTAATACAAAATACAGCAACTAAGAAAAAAATGCAAAAAAAAATAAAGCTGATAACAGAGGAGTGGAAAGAAAAGAAAAACTAGCTAATCTACACACAGATAAATGCCTCAGTTTGTGATAATGTGAAAATTAAGACAAGTTGTCAGTTATCAGATTCAACAGATTAATGCAGTTGCAAATATATAGGAATACTGATACCAATTAAGTGGTATAACACATTCTGAAACAATAGGTGAGGAAATGTACACACTAATAACTAGGCATTTCTAAAAATGCAATAAAGTGAGCAGCAAAGAAATAAGATTCTAACAATAAATGCTCTACACAAGTAAAGCTCTAACAAGTCTATACTCTACAGTATCTGAGCCTACTAATACAATGGCTAAGTAAACAGTTTCAAGCACACAGAGTTACTGAAAATAATGTTTCCCATAAAAATACACGTCTAGCTTCATTACACTTTACAATGGTGTAAATCAACATCAATACATTTTACAAATGAAAAGAAACAAATATGAAAAATAACCTTAGGTATGGGCACTCCATCCAAAACAAGCAGCCACACCAACAGGATTTTATAAATGGCTCCTGCAGCTTAAGAAAGCTATGGTAGGCTGTAATAGGTCTTGTGGGGGAGGGGAGGGGAGGACAGAATAGACCAGAAATGGTGGTGGATAACCAATAGTGTAATGAAAAGGGCTGGCCCTGATTAGGCTGCAATTGTTCTTGTGGGGAGGGGGAGGATCAGAACAGACCAGAAAAGTGGTGGATAACTATAGTATGATGAAAAGGGCTGGCCCGGATTTCACAGATATGCAAGTCTATAGAAACAATAAGAAAAGGCAGTAGGTACTCGGACTTGCTTGTTTTGCACACCTGTCTTACTGAAATAAAATAAGCCAATTTTACCAAGGAGTTATGTGGAAATTAGGAAGACAAGAATTTATACGAGAAAAGGTTTAGTAGAAGTAGAGAAACAGCAGAGCATACAAATAGTACAGCATATAAAGACAGATTGCAGTTAGAAGTACAGAATGGGGGGGGCAGCTAATGTTCTGAAACAATAAGAAAATCAGTAGGTACTTTGGACTTACTTGTTTTGCATATCTTTCTTTTGAAATAAAATAAACACTTGTAAACAGGAGTATGTGGGATGTAGAAACACCACAAGTTATAGGAGAAAGGGTTTAGTAATACCAGAAAAACAGCAGGGCTTTCAAACAGTTGAAACAGCTTGCAAAGGGAGACTGCTGTTAGGAAGCAGTATGGGGAGGGGCAAACTAACGTCCGTGATGGAGTGCTTTACTTAAAAATAGAAATTAAACCAGGGCTAGCAATTAATTTTGTCTGGTGGATAAAGCATACTTTTTGTATATTTTGAATATCTATCTTAAAAAGCCAGGTAATCAACTGTTACACCCTAAAAAGGTACATGCTAGCAATTTAGATATGACAGAACTGTAATTCTGATCAAACCAAACATGCTGGGGCAGACAATTCCATGGAAAGATGGACAAAGCTCCTGAACTTTTCCCTTCAACTAAACTAAACTCGGTCCTTTCTAATTTTAAGGATCCTTTTTGTGAGATCTTAAAAATAAAATGTTTGTGGTTTGCTGCAAGTGAGCAAATAGAGAACAGTATTCCAAATGCAGTCATTTGAACATCAATGTGGAGAGCATCAAAGTCAAACAAAAATAAGACAGGCACTAAGTTATCCCTCTCTCATTCCAAACAATCATGCACATCATTTATTAATCCCCCTTTTTCCACCTTCCATCCAATCCCAGTCCACCCAGGGAGCTTCTCCTGCACAGCCAGGCCCACTACCTCCTAACAATAATTTTTTTTTTTTTTTTTTAATACCTGCAGTAATACCTTCAATAAATTATCACTTAAGACATAGGCAAGCATACATTAACAGAAAAAAACAAGCCATATTAACATTTTTCTATTTAAATACAACATGCATCACATATATTTTTGAAAAAATTATTTTAATACACGTGCTCTGCTCCTATGCCTGCTGGATCCAAAGTCTTCTTAAGACACACAGTTTTGCTGTGCTGTTTACTGCTGAATCAGAGACACAGTGCTTTGCAGGACTCCATCTGTAGTCTGTTAAAAGCACCACACCTTACAAATTGCACACTGATAAAGAAATATATTTTGCAGCTATAAGCACAGTTACAGATAACTTATTTTATAACAAACCACACACAAACCACACATAGTCTGTCAGATTTGTAGCATATATTTACAAAGTTTTCCTTCATTACAGATATGAATGATGACTTCTACAAAATACCTCTCTCTGTCCTTCTCTCACATAACTGAATTACTACAATTGCTATATAGAGAGCTAGTCACGCACACAGATTATTTCCTCTTGGTATATTTTTCTGGCCTTCTGTGGGAAGTCACATAATGTCTGTTTTTAGACTTTTCTATTGTCCTTTTGTGATTTAAGCACTTTTGCTGATGTGAGGATGCCATTCTGAAAGGAAACATCTGTATTAGCTGTTCCTATAGAAAACATCACGTATTGCTGAATTTATAAAAAAGGATGTCTGTTAACAGATACTGTTCTGCAAACATGAGAAAATCGTAATGCTTGTTTTCCAATTCTGATGCTGTGAACAGAAGCCTGTCTGTTATACATATAGTATGAATGCACATTTTACATTGCTAAACTCTATACATATACTCAGGCAAACTTTTTATTCTATGCTTTATCTTTCAGCATATTTACAACAGAATTAATTTCAGCCTTATATTCATAATATCGAACAATTCCCTCTGTTTTAAACATTAAAAAACAAAACCTTTAGTCTTTTTTTTTGATACGTCAAAATGCAATTTTACATAGTTAATACAATGATATTAAAGTATTACTACCAAACCTGAATGTATTTAACAATTATTCTTTTGCAGACCATTCTGTGAAAATATTTCATTAATAATGAGCTGTGTCTGCTTTAGTTTTATTTTTTTAACATGATTAATTTATTCTTTTACAATCACAGAATTTCATTTATGATTTAGAAATCTTAACTCTTTGCAATTACTGAATTAACTAAAAGAGAAAAGAGACAAGAACCATGTGCTACTGCAAGCATTTATACACTGCTAAAAATATACAGTTTCAATGTCATTTTAACCATCACATTGTGTTTATGTCTCTGAACTGCCCATACACTTTAGTTGACAGTAAAGTATACACTGAAGAATGCTATTTACATATTAGTCCATTAGCTGTATGAATACAATATTTTAATATAATTTTCCTCTAAATGGGTAAAACCAGTGATATTACAACTTGACAAATTACTTTTGAACTTATTACAATGTATCCTGTACAGTATGTATTTATACAGACTGTTATTCATGCATTTCAATCTAGTAGGTACCCTGGACCCATTTTTTAAACATGGTTTTTCACACATTTATTACTAGACATTAATTTCATTTGTACTGAATTCATCTGCATTTGTACATACAAAGACTATAAAGTACATTTAGTCTAAGCTTACAAATTTAATAACATTAATGTACCTTTCGGCTTTTCCCGGTTAGGGGTCACCACAGCGGAACTCCGGTCCGCTAATGATTGGCAGTAGATTTTTAGGTACCGACTTGCCAGGCCTGACGCACAACCTTCAACGAAGGTATGCCCGTTCACGCATGTCTCCACACAAAAGACGCTTTAGCTGAGAATCGAACAGGACGTCTTACTGTGAGGCGACAAAGCTACCGCAGCAATATTAAGCAAAATCTTAGGAAATGTTTATGTCTCTTTAGAAATATCTAGTGGGACTGGCACCAAAGGCGTATGTCCTGTTATTTTAAACTACATACTCAACATTTAAAAATATTCATGCTTTTTTATATCAACATTGTTTTGCCAAAAACATATTAAAAATAGTGACCAATCTTGTTCAATTTTTTTACATATCTTTACTTTTTCTTGTATAGCTATAATAAAGCAATTTTAAGCCAGCTCTTGTTTTTTAAACCATCTCTTGTATAGCTTTACGGTTTAACAGGTTGTAAATACAATTTAATACGAAACAATGCAATAATAACAAGCATAAAATATCTTGGACTTTCAGATTTAATCTGTTTAACAGTGTTTTTAATGCACTAATGCCCGTTTCCTGTAGCTCTATTTCAGACCCTTGTTGTTTATTTTTATTTCTGTAGCTTTATTTCAGACTCTTGTGCAGTACTGCTTATACAGTCAGTGTAAAACTGAGAAAGTGCCCCTCCCCCTGTAGCAGGGACATCGGGAGGCATACTCACTGTACTGATTTCAGTACAACTTATTTAGAAAAGGGGGTAGCTTTTTAACTTAAAAAAAAAAAAAAAAAAAAAACATTGGCTCTTTAAGGATCCTTGCTGGGTGTTGTGGTGAAGGCAAACGGGAGCTGACTTCATGTCCGGCTGGCTGCGAGCGGGAAATTAGCTTGAATGGAGGCTGGAGCAATCGTTACTTACCAGATAGGAGTGCGAGTGGGAAACAGATTAGGAAAGTATGGAGCAATCAGGTAAGGAGAGTATGTGTGAAACAGATCGGGCTTGAATGGAGCAATCGTTAACAGATAGGAGTGTGAGCAGGAAACGGATTATCAGGTAAGGAGAGTATGTGTGAAACAGATCAGGAAATTATGGAGGTGTGTGTGTGTTGCTACATTATCTTTGGTACTGACCTGTATTTATCGCACATAACTGTGAAGCAGTTTATCATTTATGTTGAAGCTTCTAACAATCATTCAGGACTCCTGAATGATTGTTAGAAGCTTCAACATAAACGATAAACTGCTTCACAGTTATGTGCGATAAATAACATTTTCACAATTCACTTTTATTTTCCTTTTCAATAAGTTAGGTTTCTAGTATTTGCAGCTATGTTTAAATCAAAGGCTTCATGTTGTCAGCCCTTTTCTGTTATCATATGTAGCCAAAATCTTCAAGAAACTATTTGAATAAAATGTTTCTAAAAGGTCAAATAATAAATTCAGTTGATCAGCCCTGTAGTTCAAAGGGACAAAGCCAAAATTGCATCCCAGATTATATGTGTTTGACTAGCAGCATGGGCAATACAAGGACTTGTCAGTTGAGGATGGGAGTAAGTGGCTGAAGCCAACTCAAATATCCAGGGAATGAGAGAGGGTACCTTGAATCACTGAAATAGCTTGGTCAAGAGGTTATATATATATGGAAATACACATACATCTGACAAATGCAGTGACTGCACAGCATATAAAGCTACAGCTGGATGGAGGAGGGGTAGGTCACACTCCTCAGCAGCAGTATGACGCTGCACCAGAATCCTTTATCTCCTCAGTGGCCATAGAGATACTGGTCAGGCTGAGCCTAGGAACGGCTAAGGTAGGTCAGGTAGAAATACTGAATGAGAACAGGAAAGGTGGTAGTTGACTCATATAATTAAGCCTTAAATATGGTAAAAGTTCACTAAACTTAACATTAGTTGTAGTATGCTGCCTACAGGAATAATCATTATTTGCAGACTTGTCTCAGACTTTCAAAGTCCTTAAAGGTCAATTCTAATCTCCATTTCATTTACCTTTCTAAGATTTTTATTCTATGTAAGAATTTTTTTTTATTACCAAGTGTGTAAATGCCCCCACATAATACAACAGGTGTTTAGGGTCAAACCCTGTACCTTTGCTTCAGGGTAAGAGCAGCCTTAAGTCCCTAACCAACACCATTTCTGAACTTTGTTCAGATTTTTATTTCTAACAGTTGTGAGCTATGGTGAGAACTGAAGTTGTATTCCCCAGTTGTGGTGAGAAGTGAGAACTGAAGTTGTATTCCCCCATTATTATTTTTGTTGTTTGTCCAGGTTTTTTGTGCTAAGGTGTGAAGTGAGAACTGAATTTGTATTCCCTCATTATTGCCTTTGTTTGTCCAGGTTTTTTGTGCTAAGAGGTTGAGAGCTATCTAATAGCCATTAAGTTTCAGTCTTCGTATTTTTCAAACTGCTGATTTAGCATAGTGATATGTTGCACTGACTGTAGTGCATATAGTTCTGGGTTCAAGACATGCATGGTGGTAACACAGCATTTTATTCTAGCAACTTTCCAAAATTATACAAGCAATGTTTAAAATGTGTCCCTGGTTTTTGGGCTTTTGTCCCCCCCCCCAATAAATGTTGGCTTTTTCCAGATTTCTTGTGCTGCAAAGTTCAGAGATACAGCTGAGTGTCGAGTACATTTTACAAGGGAGCTGAGAGCTGCAGGGGAACTAAAGTTTAGTGTTGCTTATGCTGAGTCTACTTATATTGTTAATAACACAACAGGTAGTGTGTACTTGCTTTTGATACAGAAGGTTGTGGGTTCTTCTCCCACAGTAGGTAATTGCATTGCTGACACTGTACTGTGTTGTGAAGGGGGGTGGATGCTGTAGTCCTTTTTGGCGAAGATATCTAGTAGTAACTATGAACTTATCAGTTTGCCATCCATTCGCTATTGCAATATTACTAGCGTATCACTTTTTTTAATGCAACATAGGCAATTTATTCCTCAAGGGCAACAGGCACTTTATTTGTAGATGAAACAATGAAATATAAAGTTGTTTGCTAGCAGCAACCTCTTCATTAGTTACAGATTTCTTTAATGTGGAATTGTGGAAGGAGTACAAAAACAGACTCCCACGGCAGAGAGAGTCTTGCCTTCCTGCTCACACCTGGTAAGGGTATCCTTCACCTGTGGTCCGAACAAAGCCGAACCATCGAAGGGAGTATTGGTGAAGGACACCTTAAAGGGGTCAGCAAAGTTACATAAGCACATCTATGCATGTCTTCTCAAAGCCACGCCTGTGCCTGCAGCTCTACTCGCCCCATCGGCTGCATAAGAAATGAGCCACATGGAGGAGTTGACTATAGAATTAAGGGTCACCAGCTGGGAGTTAATCTTATCCTGAGACCCCGCAGCAGATGGATCCTGAAGGTTATCACCCAGTTCCTTGAGATCATCTCTCTGAAGGCGGGTGAAATGGCACAGATAGTTCAGCGACCGCATGGAAAAGGTCGCTGAAGAGAACATCTGCTTCCCGTACCTGTCCATTGTCCTAGATTCTTTATTAGGTGGATGGACAGGCACTGAAGGGTCAGCCAACTCCTCCTTAGTGGCTGCTGCAACCACCATGGCATCAACAGGGACACTCTTTGTAAGAAACTGTTTGTCGGACGGGGCTGTAATGAGTTTTGTGGGCCTGCGGGGAGTTGGTTCCACTGTGTCCGGGGCCGTCCACGCCTTCCGAGCCACTACTTACATGAGCGGGTCGAAAGGCAGAGACACCCAGGAGGTGGAAGGGCGAGAACCAAACGCGTCCAGATACACCGACTCGTCCTCGGAAGGGTTGAGGGCAGTCCAGTTCCCCCTCTGCTTAAGGATCTCAAGGATGTCTGAAAAGGAGACATCCTCAGAGGGGGACCTTGGGGACCCTTCCGAATCCTCCAAGTCGGTGTCAGAGGTGACTTACTCGGGGGAGTCAACATGCTTCCTCTTACATTTTCTCTTCCGAGGGGGCTCCTCTGAGAGATCAGGGGAGGCCTCGGAAGAGGAAGATACACCCAATGGGGCTACCTAGAGTGCTTGTTCTCCACGCTTGGGGTCAGGAGGGTGGACAGAAACCGACGCAGGCACCATGGGGGAAGGAGCCGAAGGGGTCGATCGCGGAGCCGACACCGGAGTCAGCACACTCCTCATGACCTCAAAGGCGCCCCTATCAGGCAGAGAAGAGGGTCCCCGCTCCGAAGAGACGTGAACCCCTCCTGGCACCGAGAGGGACTGCGCCGAGGCCGATGTCGGGGCCGAGCTCACTTGCGCGAGGCCCCGAGAGGGAGAACGGGGTCGGACAAGGGTCCGATGCCACTTGCCCCCTCGGAGCCAACGAGGGAGTCTCGGCGCCCGGACCCTCCAAGGACGGAATAAATGAAGAGATCGGAACCGACAAAGGAGTCGAGAGGTGGGGCATCGGCTCTGATGTTCTGACGATTCGAGCCCCAAAAAGCTCCGGCTCCGAACACGGTAGTAGAGTCGGAGGAGGAACTGTTGAAGAAACAGGGATAGCCACAGTCTGTTGAGAAGGGCTAGTCAACATTTTGGCCAGTGCCTGCGACTTAAGGAGCCTACTGACCACCCTCTCTAAGTCATGGTCAGATAGCCTGGAGGACCAAGAGGAATGGGATCTATGGCTCCGCTCCGATTGTAGTAATGGGGACCTGGGAGCCGAGCGAACGGACTCTAAGGAGGGGGATCTCGAATGCTTTTGGCTCAGAGAAGGCTCAGATAGCAAAGTCGGAGCCGACTCAGGTCTCGAAGTGTCGATTCCGTCCGGAACCGACGAGGAGGCAGAAGCTCCACTCGGCATCTGCTCTGAACAGGGAGCCGACGGTTTGGCGGGCTTTAAGGATTTCCCTGACGAAGGCTTAGCCGGGGATCCTTCAGGCTTTAACAAGCCTCTCAAAATGAGTTTATTCCTATGCTCCTGCAGGACTCTTGGACTGAAAGCATGACAGACCAAACAAGAGTCCTGCAGGTGTAGGGGGCCCAAATAATAAACACAAGAAGTGTGACTGTCTGTCAGAGACATCTTCTGACAGCATGAGTCACACTTCTTGAAACCTGAAACCTTGGTATCTTTAGACATGATAGAAGAGATACCAAGGGAAGTTAAACTAGTGCTTAAAACACTAAACACAGACACACACGCACTAGAACTAACAATACTATACCTCTACAACTACAACAGTTATAAACAACAAAAACTTAACACAAAAATTATATATATATATATATATATATATATATATATATATATATATATATATATATATATAAAAACAATACTATAAAGAGATAGGCTTAACCACTACCCCAAGGGGGGGGTGAAGGGAAGAAAACACTAACAACAGAAAAAAGGAGATCTAATAAAATAAAAAGGAGATCTAATAAAATAAAATAAAACTAATATAAAAGAAAAACTAAAAATAACAACAACTCTGACTGTAAAATAGTAGTAAAAGAATTATACTACCTGGAGCCGGTAAAAAACGCAACCTCGTAGCTGAAGCGGCAAACGAGATCTGGATATCCGACGCCTAGCATTGTGGGATAAGGGGAGGCCTCGAGCCGGTAAATAGCTCTCGAGCTTTAGTAAAAGGCAGAGTCGGAGCAGAGGATTGGCTCCGAACCCATCCAGCAAGAAGGCGAGATACACAACTTGACATCATATGTTTATTTATATTTGCTGTTGTCTGCCTTTTGCTTTTGTGCATTGTAAACAAATGTACTCTAGATGAAAAGAACATACATGCATGTCTGTCTTGTATCTGTACATCTTTATGCAAGCATGTCGGTCTTGTGACTTGAAATCTTTACTCTTATTAACTATTTTCATTTAACTTTATGCACTAGAACTGTTTTGTGTAACTATTTTTATTTAATTTTTATACGCTAAAACTGTTGTGTACCTTTTGACCATGCTATGAGAATAGCAGTTATATACTGTACTACTGATAAATGTCTTGCTTTAACTGAATGAAAGTAAAACATTTAAGAATGATTTGTCCCTACCATCCTACCATGTATGCTTAACCATTTTCAAAACATAAAACATATTATAAAATATATTTCTTTTGCACAGATTAGCTGTGTATGCAGGAAGTTCCCAGTCTCTGTCAGTTTAGCTAATTTATTTCCTTTATCCTGCAACTGCTGTTGAATTTCCTGTAATGTTGCATGGTCTTGCTGACATTCTTTAGTAACCTGTTCTGCTGAATCGAATCTAAAACTCCTATGCACTTTTGAAAAGATGTATAACTTGTCTAAGCTTCCTGAACTCATTGTGCCTCTCTTTTAGAAGTTTACTATATTCTTTTGTAACAAAATGTATGAGAGGTCCTGTCACTAACTGATTTGACTGTTGTTGCAACTCTGAAATAAACCTTTTACATCTGGTGACAGAACATAACTGTCTAACATTTGAATATAATGTCAGCATATTTGTGGCATGCACTGTATTTTTAAACATTTTTTATACCACACATGATTTTGTTTCAGATACCAGTCAAATATTGTAATCCATTTACATAATGCCTTACTATCAACTTGCAATCCATTTGCATAATGCCTTACTATTAACTTGCCCTAATAAGGTTTTACATTTGCTAATATGCAATATATACATTTATTCTGTTATTATTATTACCTCAATGGCATTCATACTGTATGTAACCCAGAATAATTTTCTTGCCAGTCAACAGAGAGGCAGATGGCCAAGCTGCTTTACTGTAGATGGTTGAAAAGTTTCTGTAGTCACTAATGAAGTTGGTACAGCAAATCTAGTAGTTTCAGTCTTACAACTTTGTCTTGTACCTTTTCTGGAGAATTTATGGAACTGCTCCACCTTCCTGCAATGCAGTCTCACCGGATTTAGACGTCTATTGAACTGTACTGCTACAAACTGTAGAAAACTGTAGAAATCTGAAGTACTTCACATAAACGTTAGATGTTCATCGTGCATACAGCTGCAGTCATAACAGACGGGTTATCGTGCCGTCAGGCGGGTCCTCGGTCGGCCGAATTCCAAAGTCTAGGTCCGGCGTCGGTTGTTGTCGCTTCTTCCCTGACGTCAGTGTGGCAGGGGTATAAAAGAGGCAGCCGACGTAATTTTCTTCTGTCTTTCTTGCCACGCGGTGCCCGAAGCAGAAGCAGTTCGCAAGTGCCGGTCGGCCAGCTCCTGAGATTTATGAAAGTATTTCAGCCGAAGTCTTCTTGAAAGCTAAGTACCCCGTTGGGGAAACTTTTCTTGCCTCAGACCGATGTCAGACAAAGTTAATTGCATTTCATGTGGGAAGCAAATACCGCATAAGGATTTCCACTCTTTCTGTATACCTTGCTTAGGCCCAGACCACGACGTCCCGGCCTGCCGTTTTTGTGCTAGATTCAACAAGCGCACTATTAAGCGTCGGGCGGAGTTCGCCCTTCACTTTTTTGGCAAAAAATTTAATTATACTATGTCGTCGGATACTCCGACTCCAGTTTTGAGCAAAAACTGCAAAGATAAGGACCGACATAAGAGGTCCGCACCACCTACTGAAACCACGCTAAGGCCGACTACCTGTTCTCCGGTACTCAGCAAGGTGCCTACGTAGCCCCTGAGTACCGATGACAATGCATTACCGGTGTCTTCAGTACCCGAGGTCGCAGGCTCCTCGGCCCCCATTCCTACTACAGATACTGACGCCACTCCTGGCGGGGAAACTCAGAATTTAGACAGGTCTGCCATTTCTCAAGGGGTCTTCAGGCCTTCCTCCTTCTCTATTAAAGCCTTCACTAAATCTAAAGCAGCCATGAAAACCAAAAATCAGGTTCCTCAGACCCCCTCTCAAGGCACCATGCCTAAAAAACAGATGCTTAAAATGGCTGAGGATTTGATTACTCTTATCAGGGGTTCTCAACCCCCCTCTGACAAAAGGCCCAGATTAGAGGAAGACTACCCTTCATCAGATCAAGCTTCTATTACCTCAGAACTGTCTGAGGACCAGGATTATGCCTATTCTCCATTCGAAGACTCTGATGCAGAGGAGTCTATTCCCTCGGCCCCCCCCCCAGAGGACTTCTCTTTTGGGGAAACCCTGCATACACTGAGGGAACACTTTCACTGGGAAGGCCAAGATTACTCAGATTCCAAGAAAAGGCTCAGGGAATTTCTTCTGCTCCCCCAGCATAGGCCTCTGGCTAGCCCTCCTGTTTTAGATATATTGGATGATGTGCACACAGAAGCCAGCCTTAATCCAGATTCTTTGCCTCCAGCTCCTGTTAAACCAGACAGGTATTACCGGGTTCCTGATTCTCACCAGTTCCTATGTAAAAGCCATACTGCTGACTCAGAAACAATTTCACAGGGTCCCAAGGGAATTAAGGCCTCTACTGCTAAAAACCCATTACCTTCAGAAAGAGATTCCAGAGCTTTAGAAAGGTGGGGGGAAAAAGGTGTACACCTCGGCCACTTTAACCATGAGGGCATTAAACTGTCAGTTCCATATGTTAAAGTATCAACAGTTTTTGATATCTCAGCTGAAAAGCAAGATGACACAACCAGAACAGCCAGATTTAAAAGAATTACAGGATTTGTTGCATGGTGCAGAGCAAGTGGGTAAACATACCTTGCAGTGTGGTTTTGATGCTTTAGAGGCCTCATGTAGAGCTGCTGTTACGGGGTCTGTTATACGCAGGCATGCTTGGTTAAAAGAGCAAACCTTACCAGATCAGGTCAAAGCTAAATTACTAGATGCACCTCTTCAAAAAGATGTATTGTTTGGTGTTAAAGCTGAGGAGGTGCTAAAGAAAATGGAGGAAAAAGCGAAATCAATGCAAACAGTGAAAGATTTCCTGCAGGTACAGCCTCCATGTTTCAGCAGAAACTGGCCTTCAAAAAATTGGTCCTTTCCAGCCACGGACAGACCTCAAAGGGGCAGATACAGGCGTCCAAGGGGTAGAGGGCAACCTCAAGGATCTTTCAGAGCCAGACAGTGGCAAGCACCAACCCCAAGAGGTGGAGAAGATAGATCACAGCCTTTTAGAAAACAGACACAATGACTTCCCCCTACACCTGCCATGCAAAGCTTTAATGGCAGCACCTTTGGGCGGAAAACTGACATTATTCTCAAAAAAAATTGGCATATCGTTACAAAAGATAAATGGATTCTGGACATTATAGACAGAGGCTACAGGTTCCACTTTCACACCCTTCCAAAAATGAGAGGCATGCCAAACCTGCCACAAAATCAAAGGGCAGAGACACAAAAACAAACTTCAGCTCTCATGGACATGAAAGCAATTCAAGAGGTACCTGCAAAAGAACAAGGTCAAGGGTTTTATTCCAGACTATTCCTGGTACCAAGGAAAGACAAAGATTGGAGACCTGTCTTAGACCTATCCATCCTAAACACATATCTACAGGTGCCAAAATTCAAGATGCTCACATTACAGCAGCTTCTTCCCATGCTGGGCAAGGAGTCTTGGCTGGTGACGTTGGACCTCAAGGAGGCATACCTGCATGTCCCTATCAGACAAGATTGCAGAAGATACCTCAGATTTCTTGCAGGTTCAACCCATTACCAATTCTCTGCATTGCCCTTTGGCTTATCTACTGTGCCCAGAGTGTTTACGAAATGCCTGGCATCAGTAATCGCCTTCTGCAGACTACAAGGGATACAAATCTACCCATATCTGGACGACTGCCTGATCCAAGCGGACAGCAAGGACATACTACTGCAGCACCTGGCGTTTGTAATAAAACTGTTGAACTTCCTGGGATACACAGTCAACAAAAAGAAATCAAAACTAATACCCTCTCAACAAATAATTTTCCTGGGTGCCAGCTTGGGTACAACCACCCAGATGGCCTACCTCACGCCAGACAAGCAAGGGCAACTGTCTCAATACTTCAGAAAAATGGCAACTTACACCAGGCTAACTGCAAGGAAAGTCCTGCAGGCTCTGGGATTCATGGCATCTTGCATCCTACTAATCCCATGTGCAAAGCTGCATATGAGGAAACTTCAATGGTACCTAAAAAACTTATGGTCTCAACACAGCCACAGCTTGGAAGCAATTATACCACTCATTCCATGCCTTCAAAAGGAATGTATGTGGTGGGCTCAAGCTTGCCAAAGAAACACAGGTCTTCCTTTCTGTGTACCTCAAGCAACTCAAATCATCACAACAAATGCCTCAGACTACGCTTGGGGAGCACATATGACAGATCAGTGCATTCAGGGAAAATGGACCCGAAAAGAGAAGCACCTTCACATCAACCAAAAGGAAATGCTAGCCGTGCAAAAGGCTATTATGGCCTTCAAAGACCTACTGCATCCAGGCCAGCTACTGATAAGGACAGACAACACCACAGTGATGTGGTACATAAACAGGGGGGAACTCATTCATACCCCCTGTGCAGGCAAGCCATGACCCTATGGAACACAGTACTGGAATTGCAAATTCAACTACAGGCACAATTCCTGCCAGGGAAGGAAAACACACTGGCAGACAACCTAAGCAGAAATATGACAGATCCACACGAATGGAAGTTGCATCCTCAAGTTTTCACAAAGATAACTCAGGCATGGGGACAGCCAGACATAGATCTCTTTGCTACCCACAGAAATTGCCAGTTGAAAAAATTTTGTTCAAGGACCTATCATCCACAGGCCTGGAAAGTGGACGCACTTTCCTTCAATTGGGCAACATTGACAGTCTATGCCTTCCCGCCTCTTCCTCTGCTGCCCAAAGATCTATTAAAAGCCAGAGCAGAGCTGAAAATGATTCTCATTGCTCCAGACTGGCCAAGACAACACTGGTATCCGCTCCTGAAGAACCTGACACATTCCCCACCATGGATCCTACCTCTAGTCCCTCTTCTGTTGTCCCAGCACAACTACAAAACCCTTCACAGCCATCTAAAAACTCTAAATCTAGCTGCATGGAGAATTCCTTGATTTCCCAACAGTTTTTCCTCTCCAAGGAGGTGCAGGATGTCATCTTGGAGGCCAGAAGACCTTCTACTAGAAAGGCCTACTCCGCCAAATGGAAACGATTTTGTGCCTGGAATCAAGAAAAGGGACAGAATCCTTGGGTAATAAATATACCTCAAATTTTACAGTACCTAGCTGAGATGTTAAACAATGGACTTTCCTTCTCCTCCATCAAGATCCACGCTTCAGCCATTTCTGCACAATACAACACAGATCCTCCTTTATTCTCTCATCCTCTCTTAAGGCAGTTCCTCAGAGGGGCAAAGAATATAAAACCCCCAAGGAAACCACCAGTCCCTGCTTGGGACCTCAACTTCGTATTGGAAAAGCTGACCCTTCCTCCCTTCGAGCCAGCTTCTTCAACAGAGTTACAGTACTTGTCATGGAAAACAGCCTTTCTTCTGGCTATCACCTCAGCACGCAGGGTTTCGGAGCTACAGGCCCTCATGGCTGTGCAACCATTCATCATTTTCCATCAGGACAGAGTTTCCTTACGAACCAACCCTACCTTTATGCCAAAGGTAGTACCCAGTGTAGCTTTGAATCAGACTATCCACTTACCTACCTTTTATTCTAATCCACAAAACAAAGGGGAAAGTCTACTACATTCCTTGGACATTCACAGACAACTTTGTTACTATTTGGACAGGACAAAGCCATTCAGGAAATCTGAGCAACTCTTTGTGTCCTATGCTGCAGGTGCTCAAGGAAAGGCTATTTCCAAACAGACAATTTCAAAATGGATAGCCCACTGCATACGCTTTTGTTACTCATTTCATGGAAAAACTGTGCCTGCATGCATCAGATCCCATTCCACCAGAGCCACAGCTACCTCTGCAGCCTTCCTCAGGGGGGGGTCCCTACCAAGGACATTTTGGAAGCAGCCACCTGGAGTTCAGTGCACACTTTCTCCAAGCACTATCACCTCCCACTATACTCAAAATCTAGAGCGGGCTTTGCCACAGCAGTCCTGCAGGGCATCCTAGCCCCTCCTAGTTCCACTTAGTGCCTACCACCCTTACTTAGCTTTGGGATTCTACCCATCTGTTATGACTGCAGCTGTATGTACGATCAACATAGTACAGTTTTGTACCTACCATAAATGTAGATGTTCGAGTGCTCATACAGCTGCAGTCCAGGTTTCCCTCCCTCCATCCCCTCTTAGGACAGGCCTTATGACAAACACTTTTCATATAACCTTTTTGGGGTATTCTTTTATGGTGTATTTGCTTGCAACTACTGTTTTTGATTTATCAACATTGCATCTTTGCATAACATTATGTTTGCCTTCCTTCTGGGGGCACCTGACATCTGGGGCAAGAAAAACTGAAGAAAATGGCGTTGGCTGCCTCTTTTATACCCCCGCCGCACTGACGTCAGGGAAGAAGCGACAACAACCGACGCCGGACCTAGACTTTGGAATTCGGCCGACCGAGGACCCGCCTGACGGCAGGATAACCCGTCTGTTATGACTGCAGCTGTATGAGCACTCGAACATCTACATTTATGGTAGGTACAAAACTGTACTTTACTGTGCTTTTACAGGAGTGACCTTATACAAGGCATTACCCATTCACTCCCCCTGTTTCTGGATACAAGCTAGGAACGTTGTCAAAGGATCACCATTGAAAAATGTATATGGTGCTGCTTACTGTAATGGATTTGAAGTCTTCTTAAGACACACGGTTTTGCTCTGCTGTTTACTGCTGAATCAGAGACACAGAGCTTTGCATGACTCCATCTGTAGTCTGTTTATAGCACCACGCCTTTCAAATTGCACACTGATAAAGAAATATATTTTGCAGCTATAAGCACAGTTACAGATAACTTATTTTATAACAAACCACACGTAGTCTGTCAGATTTGTAGCATGAACCAAGCAACGGATATGAGCACTTGTCAACAACCAATAAGTCCAAAAAAAAGTGCCTGGGCTCGCTGGTGGTGATCCAAAAGAATTTATTGACAACAGATTCCACTCTAATATTACGCTCAAACCAAGGAAAACTACAAAATAAAATAAAATGAACGCTCTTCTATGCACACAAGATACTGCGTTTTCGTCTATAAGACTTCATCAGACAATCTAGTAACACTAGCCACATGTTTAAATACTAAACCATTTAGTTAAAATTCATTCCACTGGTCCAAATTCTTGACAATTAATTCAAACACACCAATCCATGTTTTGCATTCATTAATATTAATATCACTCATTAAAGTGCTTGGTGCTTCTTTTTAAAAACTATTTGTATATAAATATATGTATATTTAAAAAACTAATATATAAATATAAATGATTATAAATAATTGACAATAAATAGTCCTAAAAAAGCTAGAATAATCTTATATTCAAATAATTAATGAATATGAAAACACATAAAATTAAAAATAAAAATCCTAAAAATATTAAAAATGTATGGTGTGAGACTGTAACTTTCATATAAGTATGCTGCCCTCTAGTGACCAAATTCCTACCTACTCTATAATTTATTAGCCCTTATTTTAAGTAAAGGTGTTATAGTTAGGAAATCATTGATCCCAGGACTTGTGTTGGAATCCAGGTAAACCTGCCACCATAATTCCTTGTTTTCTAGGATGTCCTCCCATGGACCACCCCTGATGTCTGGCTTAACCTGATTCACCTGAATCAGAGACACAGAGCTTTGCATGACTCCATCTGTAGTCTGTTTATAGCACCACGCCTTTCAAATTGCACACTGATAAAGAAATATATTTTGCAGCTATAAGCACAGTTACAGATAACTTATTTTATAACAAACCACACGTAGTCTGTCAGATTTGTAGCATATATTTACAAAGTTTTCCTTTATTACAGATATGAATGGTGACTTCTACAAAATACTTCTGTCCTCCTCTCACATAACTGAATTACTAAAATTGCTATATAGAGAGCTAGTCACGCACACAGATTATTTCCTCGTGGTATATTTTTCTGGCCTTCTGTGGGAAGTCACAATGTCTGTTTTTAGACTTTTCTGTTGTCCTTTTGTGATTTAAGCACTTTTGCTGATGTGAGGATGCCATTCTGAAAGGAAACATCTGTATAAGCTGTTCCTACAGAAAAACATCACGTATTGCTGAATTTATAAAAAAGGATGTCTGTTAATAGATATTTGTTCTGCAAACGAGAAAATCATGTAATGCTTGTTTTCCAATTCTGATGCTGTGAACAGAAGCCTGTCTGTTATACATGTAGTATGAATGCACATTTTACATTGCTAAACTCTATACCTATATTCAAGCAAACTTTTTATTCTATGCTTTATCTTTCAGCATATTTACAACAGAATTAATTTCAGCCTTATATTCATATCTAAATTTTCTTTGCTACTATAATCAGTACAACATTACAAAAAAATGCTGTACAAAAAATTGCTGAATTCCTATATTCCCTTAAACTTCAATCCTCATCCAGAACATTATTATGCATGTATTGTTCCCACAGTTTCCATTTATTTGGATGCAATTTGCTCCTTCATTTTTCTAAAGTTCCCTCTTCCAATTATTTTACCTCTTTTATAATCAATACCTCAAACAGAGTTAGGGTTGACTTTACCATTTTCCAGCAATGTTTTTTTTTTTTTTTTTTTTTTTTTTTTGCAGCCAACAGAATTAAACTTAAGGCCTTACTATGTCTAGGCATTTCAGATCCTGTATCCCAACTCAAAAGAATACTTTCTTTACAGTCATTTGCTCACCCAATATTTCTAATAGAGTACCCTGTTGGGAATTTTTTTAAATCTGCCAACTCATTACACTCCCAAAGCATATGTTCCTAGTTACCTCTCTCTTCTCCATCACATCTCCAACATTTGCAAGCTGAGGAAAAACTCTGAAGTCTGCTTGGGGTATAAAAACACACATGCAAACACTTCCATGCAAATATCCTAAACCTTCTGGATCTGGTTGCATACTTGGGAACCATACATATGTCTTCCCATGGTTTTCTTGTAAACTGCTTTTCTGGTCTCTCTTACCAATCTTTTCCAAGCTCATCTGATTAATTCTTACAGTCATCATGCAATACTTTATATGCCCGACTATATTATCCTTTAACAGCTGCTTCTGCTCTAGATTCAACTAAAAACTCTATCTGAGCAGGTTTTTCACTTACAATTTTGCTATCCTTTTCTCTCTGCCTATACTCTTGATATCAAGACCTGATAGAGAAGGCAGTCTCTAGCCTGCAACCTAAATATCCTCTTGGTCTCACCCCACTCTATTACCTTTTCTGCTTGGGTTATTTGCTCCCAATATCTTAGTTCCTTTGCCAGGTGTCTCCAGTAAATTCCAGCCCTCTCTTGCCCATTTTCTGTAACCTTACTTACAGTCATCCCTATTGGCAAAATATTTTCTCCATTCTCGTATTGGCTTAATTCTAAGAATACTTTCTGCTACTGTATGACTTCAATATTCTGTACATGTAAGTGCATCCAAAAGCCCACACACTTTTTATTTAAATTCCTCCTTGCCTCATCATCATCCCTTTCCACTTTAAATTACAACCTTCTGCTTTTGTTATGTATATAAGCCTTAACTGTGCAGCTCTAAAATATCCCTTCAAGTCAGGTAAATCTAAACCACCTTGCTCTATTGGAAGGATCAACATATTTCAGTTAACTCTTACCCCTCTTTCCCACGCAGATAAATTCCTTTACTTCTTTATTACTGTCCACAACTTCTTAGGTTAATAAAAGTATGCCTGACTCGTACAGGACTAAAGGGACTAAAAACATTTTCACTGACTGTATCTTACTATCCAGATCCATTAATAAGAGTTTCCATATTTTCAATTTTTGTATTATCTTTTCATTAGACTCTTCCCACATATCCTTAGCTACCATAACAGAAGCCTTTTTAATCCATACACAAATATTTCATCTTATCATGTCCCCATACATATGGGTATTTCTGAACCAATTCATGGGTGGGTACATAATTTATGGCTATAGCCTTTGTTTGAACTTCATGAATTTTATATCTCAAAAAAAAGACTTATAACAGTCTCAAAATGTTACACAACACAGATGTCCCTTTCTGGATTTATCAGGTACAAAATAATTATCAGAAATTAAGCCAACTTTTCCTGATTACCATACCAATTATATCCTTGTATTTCTAAGTCCTTTATTTTCTTTGCCAATGGCTCTAAAATATAAAGCAAATAAAAGGAAAAGAGGACATCCCTGTCTGGTTCTTCTGATCAAACAGCGTGTCTGAGAAGAACCCTCCCATTTAATTTTTGCCTCCAATCCTTCATACAACATTCCAGTTAACATTGTTATTGTGGGAATGCAAATGCTTCCAATGCCCTACTCAAAATTCTGCTACCCTTGATCATCACTGTTCTATTAATGTTAAGTATTTGCTTCCCCCTCCACAAAACCACAGTAATTCATATCCATGAATTTTGGTGACACCTTTGCCATTCTTTTTAACTAGCATAGGCATAAACACTTCATAATCATGATTAACAACTGAAATGGGTTAATACGAAGCTGGATCTGAAGGGTCTTTGCCATCTTCAGGGTAACACAGCCATCATAACTTTCTTCCAACATGCCAGTGTTCCCCTCCTTTTACAATACTGTTAAACAAAATCTTCCAGATTTTATCACTTCCTTCCGTCCTAATTTCCAAACTTCCACAGGAATACCATCTACTCCTGGAGTCTTTCCTGAAGATTCATTACACATCATTGATTTCTACTTAATCACATTGTATCTAAACTGTTACTTTTTGAAACTTCATCCGGCTCTAACATTGGCGTAATTAGGTTCCCCAAGTTTTGCGACAACCCTTTCAACATTCTGTTGCCTAAGCTGTTGCGCTAAAACTTTTTCTACTCTGGAGTTGTCAAAAAATAGCTGCATAACTGAAATCTTTCTAAACTCACGCATATTTTCCAAATACTCCCTTATTGTCTCTTTAGCACTCTGCATTTGCATCTCCTCTTGTTCTGAGATTCAACTTATTCTGCAGTACTTTAAAACCTTTGTCAGCCCCTCTAAATCATTTCTATTATTCTTAATCACATCTTTCTCTTTTAATTCAATCATATTTTTAAACTCCATTTTCATTTTATCCCAGTTACTACCTATAGCTTCTAAAGATATTTCTATCTTCCCTAATAAGTCTTGATAAATTTCCACTACCCATTTAATAAAGTTTACAAATAACAGAACTTCACCTTTTTAGTCTTAAGTCAGGAATAATGCTTTAGGATGTGCAAAGTACTGGTTTATTTTACAAACAGCGCTGGGAGACTGTCTACCAAGATTTTTAAATCGGTCTTGAAAAATAAGGGAACATTTCACATTTTATGGCTTTATCAATTTTATGCATGCAGAACTCTGATGTTATAGCTTTTAACAAATCAATATATTTTTAATTATTTTATGCCCTCATGATTTTCGCTTTATGTGAACACTTGACAATATGCCTTTTTAAAACAGACCATTTGGTCTAAGAATTTATTTTTTTGACCTTGTTGCATTTAGTACCAGTACACTCTATCTTTACAGACATCCTTGCAATGACTCATTTCCCAGCCTTTGAAGGCTAGAGGTTACAAAAGATTCATGACGCACTGTTTTTCTTTTTTACCTCCATTAACATTCTTAAACCAAACATAGTAACATCCCTTAACTCCTTCACCACTTACTTTGCTGCTTTCAGTTATCTGTCAGTACACTATAATTTGCTAATAAAGAGAATACAGTTGTAAGGCATTTGAAATACAAAGCTACAACTTAAGTGAAACTGTATTTTGTATAATTGTGCATCTATATTACATTTTGATTTTAACATAAATTATAAACAGTTTGACTCATTTGTGAAGAAACTGCAAGTTAATATGCATTTTGTGAAGAATAATTATGAGGCAACACATTTTTCTGTAACAGACCTCTCCCCATTTAACACTACCAGTGTCACACAACACAATTATATTTTAAATTTTTTAAATATGCTTTAGCACTACAGTATTTATTATTTATTATTTACTGTGACTGAATTTTTATTTACCTTAAGTTTATTATTAGATACTTTTATAAGTAGCATTTTACATGCAGGTGAGGTTAAGCATTTGTAACTACATCCTTTAGAACAGAAAATATTAAAACTAAAAGAATAATACCCATTACTGTAATGATACCTTGCAATGTACTAGTTTTTAGATTACCAAATGCACTGCCCAACAATTTAGAAAGTGTCCACTGTTTAGACGTGCTGTTTAGGTCCTTGGCCCTTTGTTTTATGAAACTGGCCAAACTTTTTTTTTTTTTGTTTAGTATTATAGTCATTAATATAAGAATTTTTATAAGGACACATGACCCCCCCTTTGGCAGCAAGCACTATGTCGAGTGCCAACCAGTTTTGTAATAGTACAGTCTGAATTTTAGTCATTTTTTGACTTGCCACTTTGATGGAATGTGAAGTATGGTTTGTTAACTTTTGAGGAATTTGAGCAAGCATGGTGATCTTGAGCACTATTTGTTGCACTCCATACTCTGGGGTTAAGACTGAAAATACCTGCTCTACCTAGTGAACTACCTATTTATGTTTTAGCTTGCCTGCTGGAGGTTTTTTTAAATGTTAACTACCAAGAGTAATATAGACAACAAAAGAACATTTAGACCAGTCTTTAGGCAATCAGGGGTAGGCACCATTACCGCAAATGTAGCAATGATTTTTTTATTATGCATATGCCACACCCTTAGTCATAACTTTTTAAGTGTAAAGAGTTTAACACACTTTTATATTTAGTGTCATTGCATTTGCTGGTTCCCACTGGTACAATTTATTTTTGGCATAACATGTCTCCCCACGGTTTGTGGTTGCAAGATGAAGAGACACAACCTTTGAAAAGTCAGTCACATTACGCCAAGTTAGAGTGGTGTTACTAAGATTTTTTTTTTTAAATGTCACCTGTGATGCAGGGATTGGAATTATGAGAATTTTTGCCCTAGAACGACAGGATATATGTGAACACATACAACAGTTTGTCAATTTAAGTTCACAGTATATTGTCAAAGAAATCAACAAGAAACTTTTTTTTACCAGTTTATAAAAGGAAAAGGCAACAAAAACAAAGCAAAAGTACCTGATGTTACTGGATTTGTTATGGACTGCTGTCTTTTTTTTTCTGACAAAGATGATTGGTTTGGAATTGTTACAAGTCTTTTTTAGACTTTCACAGGTTTTCTTGGAAGTTTTAACATAAACCCAATTACTGGGCCACAGTTAAACCCAGTTATTGGGCCACAGTTAAACCCAATTACTGGGCCACAGTTGGTGTCAGGGCTGGTCGGGAAGTTAAAGAAGCGCTTCTGTTACAGCTTTGTGGTACTGCAGCAAGAAATGAACAAGTTTTATGCATAGGTTCATAGGTTGGTACTAGGCTATCGGGCCTATACAAGCCTAGCCATAGCAATTCCCTGGCTATTTCTTCCCACACTATTTATTTACTTACTGCAGTAAGACAACATAACATTATTAGTTTGAGTTCATTTTTTATTTGACACAGGGGGAGTTGCTGGATGGGTCATGGGTCTCTCTCTATTAATATTTTATAGGGACTTAATTTTTTTGTAATAGTTAATGTACCCTTCATACTCATTAATGCTAAGAGACGAGACGTTGGCCATTTAAGGTTTGTTTTAGCACAGATCTTTGAAATTTTATCTGTTGTTGTTTGTCTTTCGGCTTTTTCCCGGTAAGGGGTAGCCACAGCGGAACTCCGGTCCGCTAATGATTGGCAGTAGATTTTTATGAAATGCCAAGGTGCCAGCTCGACACCCAACCTTCAATGAAGGCACGCCCATTTACGTACGTATGTCTTTTGAACACTACCCAACCGCGGGGAGGACATGCAGACTCCACAGAGAAGGCACTCCCAAGCCAAGCAGAGAACTGAATGGGAAAAACCTCTTGCTGTGAGGTAACAACGCTACCGCTGTACCACCGCGGAATACTGAAATTTTATTTGTAAGGGTCTTAATTTTATTTGTAAGGGTCTTAAATCTCTCTACTAATTTAGATGACTGTGGATGGTTGGGACAGTGTAGACTCAACTTACTATTAATTTTGCAGAGCTCTTTAAATCAGGGAATTTTTAAAGTGAGTTTTTTTTTGGTCATTATTGATAAATTTAGGTATGAATTTAAACAGTTTTTTAACAGTTACAGAATTTCCTTTGTAGCATGGGTAAGTTTTTACCCATGCAGTAAACATGCAAACCACCACCAATATAAACTGTAAATTACAAACTTTTGGCATTTGGACAACATTCAGCATGCATTAACAAAAGGTCCCTAAGGTGGTGTTAAGTAGGCAACCCTAATGTTTCCATTTTTGCTAACATTATGTTTTAGGCATATTGTACAATTAACATACTGAAGCATCAACACGGAGACCATGAGAGGCATATCAACTTTGGGTAATTTGATTAAATAAAGTTGTGTTACCTGCATGGGCTTTTAAATGATATGCCCCTACCAGGTAAGGTAGCAAGGAGGCAGGTGCCACCAGTTGGCCATTTGGATGTCGCCATTTCCCATCAGCGGATTTACTGCATCCGGTCTTTAAGCTACCGCTGAACTTTTTGTAATGCTTTAGTCTGGAAAGCTGATAATTTCAAATCAAACATTACTGTTAGTCTTGCAGTAACATCACATGAAAATTTGCACAAAGCCCTTTCACAACTTGCTTAACAGCTTGATCTTTTTCTTTTTTTTGAAACAGTATTTATACCCTTTTGATGGGCTCTACATTTAATTACTGCTAAATAATTTTTTAGGTGACAAAAGAGACTAATTTTTATTGAAGCAAAACTATTAGTGGTGCAAGCAGATATTTTTGGGACCAAATTTTTACTTTGATCTTTTTCACAGGAACCACTTACAAAACAAGTTCAGTTTAGCATTGTGTATAGGGGTGTTTAAGCCACTTTTCGGAGAAAGCAGATAATTACTCTCACACACACAAATTATGCTTTTTCCCCATCCTCAGCAGTAAGTAAAAAAAGATGCAGGATTTAGAACAGGAGAGTGTATGAGAGAAATAGATGGATCAGAAAGAAGTGTATGCTTATATTTGTTAGGCAGGCAGCTGAGAGGGGTTGAGTTTGCATTGTAAGTAAGAGACGATACAGAATGAGGGATGGCTACTGTAAAATTATGCTAGAGCACTATCGACTGCACAAGATTGACTAGAATGCGGCAGCAGCACCCTTAAACATGGTGGAAATCTCTCTGCAACAGAATTATGTGCAGTACTATATAAGCTAATCAACGATAGTTGTCACAATGTTTTTGTGCAAGCACTTTTTGTGCAAATTTATTTTTTCATGACAAAATAAAATGAAAGCCTTTTTATTATTTGGTAACAGCTAAGCTGGTGCAGTAGCTAAAGCTTGCTTTAAATTTTGATTTATTTTTTAAAACTATTCCAAGGAAGGGGCTCTGGACTATTTTGTTTTAAACGATTTGTTAAAGGTTTAACAGTTTTTGCAAAGTTAGAAATTTACTGTGTGTAATATTTTGTCATGCCTAAGACAGATCTAAGCTGATGCTGAGTAATCAGACATGGGGCTTTAGCTACTGGCTAAATACCAGATGGTAACATTTGCCTGCTACTATGAGATATCAAATGACCAAGATAATGTACTTGAGGTGACCACTGCTGTAATATTTTTTTTGACACCTTGTGTCCTTTTTCTTCAGGAATAGTTAAAAGATGTAGGGTATTTTGCTGACACTGATGAAAAGAATCGGATGTCCTTAGTAAATCATTTACAGATTGCACCTGGAAAAATAACATTTTTCAAATCTTTTTTAGAATTTGAAAAAATAATGAAGGATTTAGTGTGATGTTCCTACAGCGGGATGGCGTGGCTATGGGCACTTCCTGTGCCAATAGCTACGCCAACCTAGTCATGGCTGAATGGGAGCATAGTTACCTTTTTCAGAATGATTTATACAGGGAATTTGTGCCTTTCTACAGGCGTTTCGTGGATGACCTCTTCCTTGTCTGGAAGGGTACACCCACTCAGTTGGAATGTTTTTTTTCACAAGTGAACAACTCCATAGATTTTTTGAAATTCACCATGGAATGGTCCCCCACCACCATCCCATTTTTGGATGTGTATGTAGAGAAGTTACCCGGAGGTCTTGTGAACACAGGTCTTTACCGTAAATCTTGCCACAGGAATACACTGTTGCACCGCTCCAGCATGCATCCAGGTTTTGTTTACAACAACATAGTGCGAGGGCAATCTATGCGGGCATCTAGGTATACACCCGATGATTCCAGCTTGCAGGTTGAACTTGATGAATTGAGTAAGAAATTCATAGAGAGAGGTTACAGCAATACAGATTTAACCAAAGGGATGGGATGCATCATCAATCTCAGGAATGACAGAGCTAAACCATATTTCTCTGCAGGGGCATTGGGAGTATACTCAGAAGATGGGAATACACAATGCAGTCAGAGTCACTTGTTTCCACACAACAATGTGACGTTTCCTGTCTATTATACCAGGGATGTTGGGACAATTAAAGATGTTTACATCAAGCACTGGCATGTACTATCAGTAGATTCTTCCATTAAGAACATAGTTGGTGATAGACCAAGGTTTGTTTACCGTAACAAGAAAAACCTCAAGAACTTGCTCTGCTATCCCAAGGTACAGCTCACTGGTCCCCACACACAGGGCCCCTACATGGTTCCTTGTCACAGATGCAATTTTTGCTCTTACATCCAGTCTGATCCCGTATTTATTTACCCATATGGACTTGGCACATATTACATTCGGGTCAGGGGTAGCTGCATGTCCAAAGATGTGGTGTACTTAGCATCCTGTACCTCGTGTTCTGCCTACTATGTAGGTAAGACGAATCGTGTTTTGAGAGATCGAATACGTGAACACGTGTATCATACTAGGAAGGGTCATCTTTATAATGCCTTGGCCAAGCACACACAGGAGAGGGGTGCTGAACATCACTTTAAGTTCAGGGTTTTAGAACAGATATCATCCACACACAGGAGGGGAGACATTGAGAATCACACGGAAGTTAGGGAGATCAACTGGATCATCAAGTTTAGAGCTGATGTATTACCAGGGCTAAATGGTAAAGTTCCTTTACGCCCACTCCTCAAGTCCAGGAGATTAGGACATCAGAGATGATGCTTAAGCATATGCATTAATTTTTATTTTTATTTTTATTCATGCATTTGATACAGTGGTAGTATGAGACACACATGTTTTTAGCAGTTTTAGTATATGTTATATGTATTTATGTATCTACTTGTGTTTTATTAAGACTATTTCCCTTTAAGGAAAGTCTGTGGTTTTGGCGCTCTTTTGTGTATTTAAATCAATTGGCTTAATGGATTTTTACAACAAGGTCTGAAGAAGCTATGTTTGCGAAAGCGCTTACCTCTTAATGATACAATAAACCTGTTTTTTTAAGTGCTTTGACGTTTTCATTTTACCAGAAGAATATCTGCTTAAGCCTTAACGTTTTTGAGCCGTTGGAAGTAATTTTGCTACCCTTCATTGTTTTGCTCAGCGGTCATCTGTTTGGTTTTAAAGAAAAATATTTTGTTGTAAGCATAGGTGCTGGAAAGTACAGTTTTGTACCTACCATAAATGTAGATGTCCGAGAGGTATGCATCTGCAGTCCTAACATATGGGTTGTCCTGCCTCAGGCAGCCCTTCGGTTGGCCGGATTCCAAAGTCTGGGTCTGGCCTCGGCTGATGTCGCACTTCACCCGACGTCATAGCTGCTGTGAATTGGGTATAAAGGCATCAGCCGACGCCATTTTCCTCAGTGTTTCTTGCCCCAGATGCCAGGTGCCCTCTAGGAAGGCTAAATTTGGATAAATGCAAATGATTCCAAACAGTAGAGAGCAAACAATATAAACATGTATATACATATATACAAATAAATACACCATAATAGATTCCCCCAGCTAGCTACAAGATGGGCAAATACCCTAGGAGTACCACAGAGGGAAGGAGGGTGGGTAATCCTGACTGCAGATGCATACCTCTCGGACATCTACATTTATGGTAGGTACAAAACTGTACTATGTCCTTCAAGGATGCATCTGCAGTCCTAACATATGGGTAGAATACCATAGCCAAACTGGGGAGGAGGCACTAAGATGATTATGGTGTAGCTAAGATCCCTTGCAAAACAGCAGTTGCAAAACCTGCTCGGGATCTGGAGTATAAAGGAAGATTATAATGCTTGGCAAATGTATGCACGGAGCTCCAAGTAGCAGCTTCTAAAATGTCTTTGGTAGCCACTCCTCGTAGGAAAGCTGTAGTAGTGGCTGTAGCCCTTGTGGAGTGAGGTCTGATGTTTTCTGGAGATGTCTTTCCATGAAAAGAGTAACAAAATCTAATGCAATTTCCTATCCATTTTGAGACTGTCTGTTTTGAAATTGCTCTTCCTTCCATTCCTGTTGCATATGCTACCAGAAGCTGGTCAGTTTTTCTGTTGGTCTTGGTTCTGTCCAGATAGTAGCGCAATTGCCTGTGCACATCCAAGGTATGTAGTAGTCTTTCCCCCCTGTTCTGTGGGTTGGGGAAGAATGTTGGTAGATGGATTGCTTGGTTCAATGATACCCTGGAGACCACTTTTGGCATAAAAGTAGGGTTAGTTCTCAAGGACACTCTATCCTGATGGAAGATAAGGAAGGGCTGTACTGCCATTAATGCCTGTAATTCAGAAACTCTTCTTGCTGAAGTGATTGCAAGCAGGAAAGCAGTTTTCCAAGATAAGAATTGTAATTCTGCTGTTGCTGCTGGTTCGAAAAGGGGGAAGTGTTAACTTTTCCAACACAAAGTTAAGGTGCCATGTAGGCAAAGGTGGCTTCCTTGGAGGCTTTACATTTTTAATTCCTCTCAGAAACTGCCTGAGTGGAGGATGAGAGAAAACTGGAGGATCCATGTTGTATTCTGCTGAAATTGCAGATGCATGAATCTTAATGGAGGAGTAAGACAGGCCACTGTGGAAAAGGTCTGCTAAGTATTCCAGGATGTTAGCTATGTTTGCTAATGATACATTTTCTCCTTTTGCTGCACTCCAAATGAGGTATCTTTTCCATTTGGCAGAATAAGTTTTCCTTGTGGAGGGTCTGCGAGCCTCCAGGATAATGTCTTTAACCCTCTGAGATAAATCTGGGTTATTTTGCTTTATGTAATATTCCAAGCAGCTAGCTGTAGTGTTTTCAAGTTTGGATGTAGGATCTTGTAGTTGTTGTGTTAGCAGTAAAGGAACTAGAGGTAGAGGCCATGCGTGTGTCCGAGACATGCTCCTCAGTAGCGGGTACCAATGCTGCCTCGGCCAGTCTGGAGCTATCAGGATGATCTTTGGGTGATCTTCTTTGATCTTCAGTAGCACCTTGTGCATCAAAGGAAGAGGTGGGAATACATATGCTGTCAGGTTTTCCCAGCTGAAGGATAGGGAGTCCACCTTCCAAGCAAGTGGGTGGTATGTCCTTGTGCAGAATTTCCTCAATTGGTGGTTGTGTGGGGATGCGAACAGGTCTATTTCTGGTAGTCCCCATTTCTTTGTAATGGTTTTGAAGATGTCCGGATGCAGCATCCATTCGTGGGCATCCGTGGTAGTTCTGCTTAAGGTGTCTGCTAGTATATTTTCTTTTCCTGGCACAAATTTGGCCTGGAGTTGAATGTTGAGGTTCAAGGCCACATTCCACAGGTCCATTGCCATCCGGCATAGAGGGTATGAGTGCGTGCCTCCCTGTTTGTTGATATACCACATGACTGTGGTGTTGTCCGTCCTTATCAGCAAATGACCCTGTTGAAGAAAAGGTCTGAATGTCTGAAGTGCCTGTTTCACTGCCAGCATCTCTTTTTGATTTATGTGTAGGTTCAGCTGGTCTTGTGTCCATAGGCCTTGTATACACTTGCCCACCATGTGTGCCCCCCAGCCTAGGTCTGAGGCGTCCGTGGTGATAGTCTGGCTTGGGTGAGGTTTGTGGAAAGGCAGTCCTCTGTTCAACTGACAGGCCTGAGCCCACCACAGGAATTCTTGTTTCAGGCATGGTATTATTGGAATCTGGGCTTCTAGACTGTGCTTGTGTTGAGATCATACATTCCTTGGGTACCATTGCAACTTTCTCATATGCAGCCTGGCATGTGGAATCAATATTATGCAGGATGCCATGTAACCCAGGGCTTGCAGGACTTTCCTTGCTGTAAGCTGGTTCTGTGTTGTTAATGCCATGAAATAGAGTGGTATTTGCTTTTGCTTTTCTGCTGTGAGAAATGCCATCTGATTTGATGTGTCCAGTTCTGCACCCAAAAATGTTATCCTTTGGGATGGTACCAGCCTTGACTTTTTCATGTTGACTGTGTATCCCAGGGCTTGCAGTAGTTGTATAACCTTTTCCAAATCTTTTGTTAATTTGGTCTTGTTGTCCGCTTGTATTAGGCAGTCGCCCAGGTATGGATAAATCTGAATTCCCTGAAGCCTGCAATGAGCAATTACTGATGCCAGGCATTTCGTGAATACTCTGGGCGCAGTAGATAAGCCAAAGGGCAATGCTGAGAATTGATAATGCTCTGATCCTGCAAGAAATCGGAGGTATCTTCTGCAATCTGGTCGTATAGGGACGTGCAGGTATGCCTCCTTGAGCTCTAGAGTCACCAGCCAAGACTCCTTGCCCAGCATGGGAAGAAGTTGCTGTAGGGTCAGCATTTTGAATTTTGGAACAATGAGATATGTGTTCAGAGCGGACAGGTCGAGAATAGGCCTCCATTGGTTTTCTTTTCTTGGTACCAGGAAAAGTCTGGAGTAAAATCCTTGCCCTTGTTCCATAGGAGGTACCTTTTCTATAGCTCTCATCCTTAGTAGATGGTTGATTTGTTCTAGAGCGTTTGTTTTTTGGTTTGGTGGTAGGTTTGGCTTTCCTCTCTTTTTTGGTAGAGTGTGGAAGTGAAACCTGTAGCCTTTGTCTATTGTCTGTAAAATCCATTTGTCTCCTGTAATGTAATGCCAGTTTACGGAAAAATAAGGCTAGCTTTCCGCATAAGGGTGCTTCCAGTTGTTCCCTGGTAGGCGGTATCAGAGTCAAGTCATTGTGCCTGTCCTGTGGAAGTGGTCGTAGCTGGATCTGTGGCAGTACTTCTCTGGTTGTTAGGCTGCCACTGACGTCCCCTGTAGGCACCTCTGGATTGACCTCTGCCTCTTGGGTGCCTATTTCTGCCTCTCTGTGCTCTGGAGGTGTCTGGAAAGGACCAATTCTTCGAAGGCCAATTTCTACTAAACCTCGGAGGCTGGACCTGTAAGAAATCCTTGACTGTTTGGACCGATTTTGCTTTTTCTTCCACCTTCTTTAGCACTTGCTGTGCAGGGGAGCCAAACAAACTTTGTTTCTCCATGGGAGCATCTAGAAGCTTTGACTTTACATGGTCTGGTAAGGATTACTCTTTTAACCATGCATGCCTTCTAATCACTGTTCCAGTCATAGCTGATCTAAAGGAAGCCTCCAGTGCATCATAGCCGCATTTTAAGGAATGATTACTGACCTGCTGAGTGTTATGTACCAAATCCTGAAGGGACTTACGGTCTATAGGTTCAGGAGAGGACAGTTTTTTATTTAGCTGGTCTAACAAAAATTCCTGATACTGAATCATGTGGAATTGACAGTTTAAGGCCCTAGCCGAAAGAGTAGCAGAAGTATAAACTGTTTTACCCCATCTCTCTAATGCTCTAGATTCTCTTTCAGAGGGGAGGGGGTTTTTGGCAGAGGCAGCTGCTACAGCTCTGGGGCCCTGTGAGATGGTTTCAGGATCTGCAATAGGAGCCTTATACAAGTGAAAGTGTGTGTCCGGGACCCTGTAATATCTGTCGGGCTTGGCAGGGGCCGGGGGAAGAGAGTCAGGGAACTAGAGGTAGGCCTGTGTGAGGGGGTTTTAGCAGGCAAGGCCTTAGATTTAGCTGCTTTAGCCCAAGAAAAAGCCTTGATAGACATAGATGCAGGGGGCCTAGCAGCTCCACGTGCAGGAGTAGATATGTCTAAAGGAATAGTATCTGATAAATCCTGGGTGGCTGCTACAGCAGGGGTTATTTCAGTAGCAGATTCAGTCATGCTGTGTGAGGCCTCGGCTATCGGAGGCATGCTTTCGGCCGAAGGAAGAACCGAGGACTCGGTTTCAGCCGAAACCGAGACACTCGCGGTTGGCTTAACCGTGGTTTCGGCCGAAACCGCGGGCCGCGAGTGTCGGTCCTTTTCCTTACGCTTTTTAGCTAATTGTGAAGTCGGAGTCTCCGACGGCATCTTGTAAGCAAAAGCGGGACCAAAAAACTCCTCTGCAAACTCCGACCGACGTCTAAGTGTCTGTCGGTTGAAGGAAGCACGGGCTAGACAAGCTGATACGTCGTGGTCTGGGCCTAAGCAAGGAAGGCAGTAAGAGTGGAAATCCTTATGAGGTATTTGTTTCCCACAAGTTAAACAATTATTTACTTTTTCTGACATCGGCTGAGGCAAGAAAGAGTCCCCAACGGGGTACTTAGCTTTTTAGAAGTCTTCGGTAGTAGAAATCTCTGGATCTGACCGACCGGCACTTGCGAACAGCTTCTGCTTCGGGCACCGCGCAGCAAGAAAGACTGAGGAAAATGGCGTCGGCTGATGCCTTTATACCCAATTCACAGCAGCTATGACGTTGGGTGAAGTGCGACATCAGCCGAGGCCAGACCCAAACTTTGGAATCCGGCCGACCGAAGGGCTGCCTGAGGCAGGACAACCCATATGTTAGGACTGCAGATGCATCCTTGAAGGACATCAGTAGAGCGAGGGGGAGGGAGCATTCCCACCCACACACGTTTACAGTTGCAAGACCTGTAACTCCATGGAGTTCTTCTTTAAGGAGGACTCATGCATGCATCACACGCTAATGTGAATTAATTTAAACACAAAGTGTGCATGGAAACACTATGTTCCTTTCTGATCACATCATTGCTGCTGCTAACACACACTATGCTGCCAGAGTTACCCACGGTAAGGAGAAATGCTCCATTACTTATTGTATGCAGGAGAAGGGCTCCGTCAGTTTTAGTCAACACGGCTGTAGAGGAGTAGGTGAGCTTTATTTGAACTTTTTGTTTTTGCAGCAGTTTTTCTTTTTATTTGCTTGCTTAAAAAAATGATTACATGAAATGACACACTACACTGTGTTGTATGCAGATTGTACACACTCCAGTCTGAGATGAGGCGTACAAATGGTACAGATCATGCAAGTTTGTGGTACAATATTTTTAGAGGTTCTGAGCTGTGCATACTGGTATGAATTCAGTCTGCAAATAAAGTGTGTTCCACTTGTATTTATCGAGTTCGTAGTCGTAGAAGTAACACTCATACTTAGGTTATTCAAGCTGCTGTGAACATTCATATTAAATAGTTTTTTTTTTGTACTTGTAGATTCATTATTCTCTAAACAAGGAATCGCTTCACAACACATACATGTGTTATGTTTTCATGTATGTTGCGATAATTTTAATGTTAAGAAGTGCTCAGGGCTTGACCCTCAAGAATTGTGGGTTTTAGGTTAAATATCAGGGGTTTATAGTACGACTCATGTGACTACTCACCACCAAACTGCACCACTCCATGCTTTTCACTGTTTTCTCTGTGGAATGCTTTGCTTTTCTTCTCTATTTTTGCAGCATACCTCTCAGCTGTCCCTGCATGTAGCTCAAAATGTGTATGTGTTTTAATTGGACATTTTGCGACGTTTTAGGTTAATACCAATTGCTTTAATAGCATCTCTTGGGGGAGACATTTTTCTCAATTGTTATTAAGTTATATCTAATTCTGGAGATAAGATTTTGAGAGTTATATTTTACAATTAACTATAACATGCTGATAGCTTCCATACTTATAAAAGCCACAAAGAAAATACTTGTTTGATAACATTCTCTAGAGTTAAAAACGCATTCAGAAAAAAAAAATTTGTGGTAAGAACATGATTGAAAGGACTGTGTGAGCTGCTGTTTTTCCCCTCTTGGACACTTGTACATAAATTAGATTAGTTGTGAAAAAAAAATGCCAAAAGTAAACTAGTCTTTCAGTCACAGCATTATTGCAGCCAGGCAAAAAAAGCTGTTTAGTACTAATTTTTACAGTATTCCTGCTATCAACATCAAGTTTATGTTCTGTGTTAACTTTCTCCATATTATATTTATTTATGTATTTATTAAATAAATAAATATAGTATGGAGAAAGTTAACATAGAACATAAACTTGATATTGGTAGCAGGAATACTGTAAAAATGAGTATGTCTTCATTCCAGTCAAAGCATAAAAAACAGATAGGGTCATATACATTATTTACATTTTCATAGTAGGTGAATAGTGTGACTGCGTTGTAGAAAGCATGCAAAAATGTATTTTTAAGCTACACCACAGTAACATGTATTTGATGTCATGAGTGGCTTGGAAGGTCAACGGGCATAACATTAACTATTCTTTACTAGCAACAGATGCTTGGTAGTACGGGCAGAGAGATGGTGAATCTAGTTGTGATGTACTCATCTGGAAGGCATTCAGTATGGAGAACATTTACATTTGATAATGAATAAGATTTATGTATATTGTATGCAATAAAATATATAGAGTATGTGACTTTCAGGGAATTTCATTTGCTGTTTTATCTTGCTAGTTTTAATATATAACTGTAGTGGTGGTTTGAGTGCTTTGTGGCAGGCTGATGTGTCATTGTAAAAATAGGAAATGTTAAAGCTGAGGGACCTTGACTGACAAGACTTTGGAAGAACCTTTTAGGTGTTGTAATGGTAGTGATTTGGCTGTATGGTATAATGTTGATGGACACCCTTACTCTAGTTAAGCAAGGACACCGACTTAAAATGTGCAGTTTGCATATTTGTTTTGGTAGCTTCATTGCTCTGCAACTGGATATATTAGAGTTTTCTGAATTTCTGTATTGTTTTGCGGTGAAGCTCATTCCCTGGGGAGGCACACATGGACAGTCATGTTCTCATTAGGTAGGTTTGTAAATTGATGTTAAGTTGTCAATCTCGCCTTCATTCTTGCTTGATGGGTTCGGAGCCGATCCCTCGGCTCCGACTCGGCACTTGCTAAGCTCGAGAGTCACTTTTACCAGCTCGAGGCAGCCCCATATCCCATGATGCAAGGCGGTAAGTACCCAGATCTCGTTTGCCGCTTCGCTTATGAGGTCCTCCTTTTACCAGCTCCTGGTAAGTGATTCACTTTTTTGATATTTAAGCCCCTTTTTGTAAAAAAAACCTTAATTGTTAGTTATAAGTTAATTATTTACATTTTCTGACAGAAAATCCCTGTCTCTTCTAATTTTTTTTAGTCAAACTTTACCCATCCCATCCCCTCCCTGTTAGGGTGTGTGTGTTTGTTTTATAGGAATACCTTTTGGTATTTTATTTAAGTTAATTTTTTGACTGGTGTGTGTGTGTGTGTTTTGTAAGCACCATGTCAAAGGAGAGGGTCTCAGGTTTTAAGAAGTGTGACTCATGCTGTCAGAAGATGTCTCTGACAGACGGTCACACTTCTTGCCTGTATTGCCTGGGGCCTCTTCACCTGCAGGACTCCTGTGCTATTTGTCATTCCTTCAGCCAGAGAGTCCTGCAGGAAAGACGCAACAAGCTGATACTTAGGGGCCTTCTTAAGCCGGAGGGCTCTCCGGCTAAGTCGGCTCCATCAAAATCAGATAAATCTTCCAAGGCCGAGGCTTCTGTGTCTAAGCCTGCGGCCTCGGCTCCGACTCGTTCAGTCGAGATCGCCTCGGCTGGAGCCGATTCTGGCTTAACAAAGCCTTCGGCACCGATGGCTATCTGTGCCGAATCTGCATTGACCGCCGTGTCGGCTCCGACCGGTTCCGACCCCCATGTGGCACAGGCATCGGTGTCGGCCCCGATCGGCTCCGACACCGTTACTTTGGTGGCTGTATCGGCTCCGGCTGGAGCCGATACATCGAGGCTTCCTGTCGGCTCCGATAAGTCTTCGGCTCCGACAGGATCTATAGTATCGGTTCCGATGGCTCATTCCAGGAAGAGGTCGAGGTCTCCTTCCTTGGAGCCGATACTTTCGCCCGCTTCACCTCTTCTTCGAATGGAGCCATCGGAGCCGATCTTCAAGGTCATCCAGACTGTCAGACCATGACCTAGAGAGAGTGGTCAGCAGATTACTTAAGTCACAGGTACTGGCCCAAATGTTACACAGTCCGTCTCAACAGACGACTGTTGGTCCACACCCCGTTACAGTTCCTCCTTCAACTCTACCCCAGAGCTTGGAGTTGGAGTCTTCGGGAATGGTTACTGCTACGGCTGGAGGACGGATACCCCCTTCTGTCCCTTCAGCCTCTACTCTTATCTCCTCTTCGAGACCTTCCTTAGAGGGATTCGGTGGTCGGGCTTCCATGGTCTCCTCCGAGGGGTGAGTGGCATCGGACCCTTGTCGAACCCGCTCTTCCCTTGGAGCCTCGGCCTTGGTGAGCTCGGCTCCGACATCTGCCTCGAGACTTCCCTTCGGTGGTCCCTGGAGTTCCTAGTTCTTCGAACGGGTTCTCTCGGACCTGCCTGGGAGGGGAGCATTCGAGGTGATGAAGAGTGTGCTGGCCACTGGTATCAGTCAGCAGTCTGTTCCCGTAGCACCTCCCTCTATAGTACCTGTTGACATCACTGCCACTTCTCTTGCAACAGGACCCAGAGATCCTCCGCCTCAGGTTTCCCCATTGGGAATTTCCCCTCTTCCGAGGATTCTCCTGATGTTTCGGGAGATCCTCCTAGGAAGAGGACTTGTAAGAGGAAACATGTAGACTCCCCGAGTCTGTCACTTCGGATACTGACTTTGATGAGTCAGAGGGATCCCCTAGATCCCCTCTGAGGATGTCTCCTTCTCAGACATCCTAGAACTCCTTAAACAGAGGGAAACTGGCCCACCAACAATCCCTCTGAGGATGAGTCAGTATACCTAGAGGCATTTGGATCTCGGCCCTCCACCTCCTGGGTGTCTCCGCCTTCGACCCCTTATGCAGGTTATTGCACGAAAGGCGTGGGCAGCTCCTGACTCTGTAGAGCCAGTCCCTAGGAGGCCTTCAAAATTTATCACTGCCCAGTGTGACAAGCAATTCCTCACTAAGGGTGTCCCCGCTGATGCCATGGTGGTGGCTGCGGCCACCAAAAAGGAACTTGCAGATCCTTCCGTGCCCGTCCATCCTCCTAATAAGGACTCTAGGACCATGGATAGGTACGGTAAGCGGATGTTTTCCTCAGCGACCTTTGCTATGCTCGCTGAATTACCTATGTCACTTCACCAGACTCCAGAGGGATATCCTTAAGGAGCTGGGTGAAGTAGTTCAGGATCCTACAGCTGCAGGGGCTCAAGAAAAATTGCTTCGCAGCTAGGAACCCTCAATTCCATTGCAAACTCCTCCATGCGGCTAATATCTTATGCTGCTGATGGAGCAGTAGAGCCGCAGGTACAGGTGTGGCTCTTAGACGCCAAGCCTGGATGCGGCTATGTGATTTTGCGGATCCCTTTAAGGCGTCCTTCACAAATTCTCCCTTTGATGGGTCAGCTTTGTTTGGCCCTCAGGTGAAGGAAACTTTGACCAGGTGCGAACAGGACGGCAAGACTCTTTCTGCTGTAGGAGTCCGTTTTCCACCCCTTCTAGACCTTATCCCAAAGGACAGAAAGGTGGGAAAATGTGGTTCCGTAAATCCCAAGGAGTCACGCCGATTCACGTGGTCAGTTTACCCCTAGAGGCAGAGGGGGTAACAACAACAGACGCCGCTCTAGAGGCAGAGGGGGTCCGAAAAACCAGGGAAACAGAGAGCCTCTCTCTGACAAGCCCTTTCAGCATCCCTGAGATGTTGCCCGGCTGTCCCTCCTTGGAGGCAGTCGGGGGAAGATTATCACTGTACCCAGAAGCCTGGCATTCCCTCACTCAAGACAGATGGGTACAGTCGATCATATCCAAGGGTTACATAATTCCTTTCGAGGAAAGTCCCTTCCCCTCAAGTTCCCTTCCAGATGTACCACGCGGTCTAAGGGAAATTGCAGAGTTAGAAGTCTCAAAACTACTGCAAAAGAGCCATTCAGCCAGTTACAACAGACCATTCAGAGCCGGAATCTACTCAAGGTTCTTTTGGTCCCCAAAAGACGGGAGACTGGAGACCAATATTGGATCTCAGCAGACTCAACAAGTCTGTCAGGAAGACAAGATTCGAATGGTCACTCTTCAGTCAATTCTGCCCTTCTTACAGAAGGACAACTGGATGTGCTCAATAGATCTTCAGGATGCGTACTATCACATCAAGATTCACAGACGCTCCAGGAGATTTCTCCGCTTCGGCTGGGGTCCAGTCATTTCCAGTTCAGAGCCCTGCCCTTTGGTCTCACTACAGCCCCCAGAGTGTTCACCAAATGCATGGCAGTGGTCACGGCTCACCTGAGACGTCAAGGATTCCAGGTGTTTCCGAGTCTCGACGACTGGCTCCTGTCAGCCACCACCAGGCATCAGCTTATACAAGCCAGGGATTACACAATAAACCTTTGTTCTCATTTGGGCATCTCGATCAACTTCGAAAAGTCATCCTTATCGCCCTGCCAGTCTATTACCTTCATAGGCGCAAATTTAAACACTGTTCGGATGTCAGCTACCCTTACAGATCAAAGAGTTTCAGACATTCAGAGTCATGTCAGAATCATTCTGGCCAACAAGAAAGTACAGGCCTGAACGGTTCTAAAGGTTTTAGGTCTCATGGCTGCGGCCATTACTCTTCTTCCCCTGGCTCGATTCTACATGCGCCTTCTTCAGTGGATGCTGTTCACACAATGGTCATACCAACAACTTCCAATGCGTCACCAGATTCTGGTGACACAGACATGCAAAGAGCATCTTGCTTGGTGGATCACATCTCCTCAGGTTCACCAAGGCAGGTACTTTGTACCCCCATCCCCGATAGCCACTGTCACCACGGATGCCTCCCTGATCGGGTGGGGGGGTCATTATCAGGGCAGGATGGTTCATGGACGTGGCAGCCGTTCGAGTACCATCTGCAGATAAATGTCCTGGAGATGAGAGCAGTGGTTTTAACGTTGCAAGCCCTCAACGACTTTCTGTCCGTAGGGACAATTGCAGTCCACACAGACAACATGTCTGTAGTTTGGTATATCAACAAACAGGGTGGCACCAAGTCCTACCCTTGTGTCGAGAAGCGCTCAGACTATGGCAATGGGCGATCTCCTCTCATCGGTTTCTGGTAGCAACGCATATCCCTGGGAAAACCAACATTGTAGCGGACAGATTGAGCAGAGCTATTCTCATGCCTCACGAGTGGTCTCTCAAGCAATCTATAGCGGAAGAGATTTTTCTGGAATGGGGTCCATGCTGCGATCTTTTTCTACTCCCCAAAACAGCAAATGTCCAGACTTCTTCTGCCTCTTCCCTCCATCAGGCCATCCCCCCAGAGACGCTCTGACCCAGGATTGGCCCCAGGGACTTCTTTATGCCTTCCCTCCATTTCCTCTGATCCCTCAGGTTATCCAGAAAGCTACCGTTTTGAGAGCCAAATTGATTCTCATTGCCCCTTACTGGCCTCGACAAGTTTGGTTCCCGTTCCTACATAATCACCTTTTGGTGCAGCCGTGGCATCTGGACCCAGTGCCAGATCTTCTGATTCACCAATCGGGTCAGCTGCACCGGTCAATCCCTTCTCTCAACCTCACAGCATGGTTGCTCCACTTCCTTCCTTAGCCAGGCTTCCTTTGATCTCTAACCCAGTTAGAGACATCATAGTAGCTTCGCTGAAATCCTCTACCAGGAGGATTTATACAAGCAAATGGAAACGTTTCTCTTATTGGGCTAAGGCCAAGAATATTGATCCTTTTTCTGCCCCTGTTCAGGCAGTCCTGGACTTCTTAGCAGAGATTTTTCATGCAGGCTCCTCTTCTTCCACAGTCAGAGTTCAATTGGCTGCTATTTCCAATTTTCATGTCGGGATAGCAGATCATAATATTATGTCCCATAGGCTCTGCAGGGCCTTCTTGAAAGGAATTTTCCTACTAAAGCCTCCAATCAGGAATCCTCCTCCTCAGTGGGATCTAAATTTAGTGCTGACATCCTTGATTCTTCCCCTTGAGCCAGCTGCTTCTTGTTCCCTAAAATATCTTTCTTGGAAAACTTTATTCCTAGTGGCTATTACATCGCCAGGAGGGTGTCTGAACTTCATGCTCTTCGGTTCGACCCCTATTTGGTTTTTCACAAAGACAGAGTATCTTTGAGAACTAACCCAACCTTTTTGCCTAAGGTCGCTTCAAAGAACAATTTGAATCAAACCATTGATCTCCTGTATTTTTCCCTAACTATTCAGATAGAGCTGAACAAAAGCTACATTATCTTGATGTCCACCGTCAACTTAGATATTATTTGGACAGAACAAAAATTAAGGAAATCTGATCAACTATTTGTTTCCTATGCGGATAATACAAAAGGCCTTCCTCTTTCAAAAGTGACTTTGTCTAGATGGCTTTCTTGGTCATCTCTGAAATTTATCTGCTCAGGGAAAACAGCTGTGCTCAAAACCTAAAGCACATTCAACTAGGAGCTTAGCTACTTCTACAGCTTTTCAAGCTAGACTTCCTTTAGACACTATTTGTGCAGCGGCCACTAGGGTCACTCCTCACACATTTGTTTCCCATTACAAATTGGACTTGGCCTCCAGGGACAGAGCCAGTTCTGGCTCTACAGTCCTCAAGAGTTTGTTCCATTGAGCCACCCAGGATAGAGGTGCTAGGGACGGTCCCATCAAGCAAGAATGAAGGCGAGATTGACAACTTAACATTAAGTTATGTACCTACCATAACGTTCCATGTTAGTTGTCTTCTCTAGCCTTCTTTCTTGCGACCTCCTCCTTCCCCTGGCCTGGACAGACCTTGTTATAAGAAACTGTTATGCTGAAGACCATTCAGACCTGGTCCTTCTTCCATCTGTAAGTTTTCTTTCTTCCTTTGGGAAGTATGTTATGCTTGGTGCTATTGCCCTTTGTCATCAAACGAGATCTGGGTACTTACCGCCTTGCATCATGGGATATGGGGCTGCCTCGAGCTGGTAAAAGTGACTCTCGAGCTTAGCAAGTGCCGAGTCGGAGCCGAGGGATCGGCTCCGAACCCATCAAGCAAGAAAGAAGGCGAGAGAAGACAACTAACATGGAACTTTATGGTAGGTACATAACTTCTTATTTTTTGAGTTTGTAGGAAAAGTGCACCATATGGGTAGTTCATATTTTATTAAAGGTGGTAGTGTGCTTGACTAATTGTTTTGTGAGTTTGTTGTAGGTGTTGAATGTGTCTGAGTAACTGATAAGATGGACAGCTATCTAAAATCCTAGGTAGATATAAAGGTGTGCGTTTCCTTTTGGTTGGTAATGAGATGAATGTTGTGCTACTGTTGCTCATTTTTGAGGTCCTAAGAGTGTGAATAACATTTTTTGAAGTTTGATGTTGAACTGTAGCATTTGTTTCCACCAGATAAGTTTTTATAGGTTAAGAGTGAATTAGTCTTTTATAAATTTGAATGTTTGACCAAAATAGCTAGGTTGTCTGTGTAATGTAGAAAGTTAACAGAGGTGCAGTAATGTGCAAAATGTTGTTTATAGAACGCAGGAAGAGTAGTGGTCCCAGAAAGTACAGTTTTGTACCTACCATAAATGTAGATGTTTGAGTGTTCACCCTGCTGCAGTCATCACACTTGGGTTATCCTGCCGTCAGGCGGTCCCGCAGTCGACCTGAGTTCCAAAGTCTTGGTCCGGCGTCAGTTGCTGTCGCTTCTTCCCTTACGTCAGTGCGCCAGGGGTATATGAGAGGCATCCAACACCATTTTCTTCAGTTTTTCTTGCCCCAGATGTCAGGTGCCCCCAATAGGTAGGCAATATATATATATATATATATATATATATATATATATATATATATATATATATATATTTCTATATAAAATGTACATATAAAAATAAAACAATACCTTCAGGCACAAGCAAATACCCACAGAGGTTGTATAGGATAGAAGGTGTAGATAAGTCCAGCTAGTTCAGAGGGGATGGAGGGAGGGTAACCTGGACTGCAGCAGGGTGAACACTCAAACATCTACATTTATGGTAGGTACAAAACTGTACTATGTTCATCGTGTTACCCTGCTGCAGTCATCACACCTGGGTTGAATCCCAAAGCTAAGGAAGGGTGGTGGAGTTAAACAGGGTTAGAAGAAGTTAGAAGAAGCTAGTAGGCCCTGCAAAACTGCAGTGGCAAAACCAGCTGTAGTCTCTGAATATAGAGGTAAGTGATAGTGCTTGGTGAAGGTGTGCACTGAACTCCAAGTTGCAGCTTCCGGAATATCCTTGGTTGGCACCCCTCTGAGAAAGGCTGCTGATGTAGCTGTAGATCTGGTGGAGTGGGACCTAATGTTAGCAGGAACCGGTTTCCCATGATGCGTGTAGCAGAAACGTATGCAATGTCCTATCCATTTTGAAATGGTCTGTTTTGAGATAGCTTTTCCTTGTGATCCTGCAGCATAGGATACAAACAGCTGGTCAGATTTTCTGAAAGCCTTAGTTTTATCCAAATAGTAACGTAATTGCCTGTGAATGTCCAAACAGTGCAGGAGTCTTTCTCCTTTGTTCTGGGGATTTGGAAAAAAGGTGGGCAAATGAATGGTTTGGTTTAGGGCCACACTGGATACCACCTTTGGCATAAAGGAAGGGTCAGTTCGTAGAGAGACTCTGTCTTGATTAAAAATGAGGAAAGGCTCCACTGCCATTAGTGCCTGTAGCTCAGAGACTCTTCTAGCTGAAGTTATTGCTAGTAGCAGGGCAGTTTTCCATGAAATAAATTTTAAATCAGTTGAAAAAGCTGGTTCAAAGGGCGGCAGTGTAAGCTTTTCCAGAACAAAGTTGAGATCCCAAGTAGGTGTTGGTGCTCTCCTGGGCGGTCTTATGTTCTTAGCCCCTCTGAGGTACTGTCTTAGGAGTGGATGTGAAAATAAAGGAGGATCCATGTTGTAATGAGCTGAAATTGCTGAGGCGTGGATCTTAACAGATGAAAAGGAAAGTCCTTTGTGCAACATCTCAGTTAAATATTGTAGAATCTGAGGAATGTTTGGATCAAGGGGATTTTGGCCTTTAGCCTGGTTCCAGGCGCAAAATCTTTTCCATTTGTCTGAATAGGTTTTCCTGGTGCTGGGCCTCCTGGCCTCCAGAATGACATCCATAACAGCTTTGGATAAAGGTGTTGGCTGGTTGTTTAGGTAATTTGCCATGCAGCCAGGTTTAAAGTCTTGAGCTGGTTGTGTAGAATCTGATTGTCTCGCTGGGTGAGCAGGTGCGGAATTTGTGGTAAAATCCATGGTGGGCCGTGGGCCATGTTCCTTAGAATTGGATACCAGTGCTGGCGTGGCCAGTCTGGTGCAATGAGTATCATTTGTGACCTCTCTAATCTGACTTTCAGCAGTACCTTTGCTAGAAGAGACAGTGGAGGACAGGCATACACTGTTCATGTTTTCCAACTGAATGAGAGGGCGTCCACTTTCCAAGCTTGCGGGTGGAATGTCCTTGTGCAAAAGTTTTGAAGTTGTTAGTTTTGGGGGTTGGCAAACAGACCTATGTCTGGGTGTCCCCATTTTTGAGTTATCATTGCAAATACTTGTGGACCTAGTTTCCACTCGTGGGGATCCATGATGTTTCTGCTTAGGTCGTCTGCCAATGTGTTTTTCTTTCCTGGCAGGAATTGTGCTTGTAATTGAACTTGGTAAGACAGTGCTGTGTTACACAAGGTCATTGCTTGCCTGCATAGAAGGTAGGAATGTGTGCCCCCTTGCTTGTTTATGTACCACATTACTGTGGTATTGTCCGTCTTTATTATTAGTTGTCCTGGGTGTAAGAGGTCCGTGAAAGCTGTTAGGGCATTCTGTACTGCTAGCATTTCTTTTTTATTGATATGCAGATGCCTTTGATCTGTAGTCCATTTGCCCTGAATGCACTGTCCTGCCATGTGTGCTCCCCAGGCATAGTCCAATGCATCTGTTGTCATAGTTTGCCTGGCTGTGGGTAAGGTGAAAGCCTGACACTTGTTGAGGTGACATGCCTGTGCCCACCATAGAAACTCCTGTTGAAGGCAGGGAATGAGTGGTATCATTGTTTCTAAGCTGTGGCTGTGCTGAGACCATACGCTTTTCAGGTACCATTGTAATTTCCTCATATGCAGTTTTGCAAATGGTATTAGAAGTATGCAAGATGCCATGAATCCCAAGGTCTGCAGAATTTTTCTTGCAGGGAGTTGGGTCTTTGTTGCCATTATTTTGAAGTATTGAGTCAGCTGTTGTTGCTTGACTGGCATTAGATAAGCCATCTTGGCCGTTGTATTCAAGCTAGCACCCGGGAATATTACGTTTTGTGAGGGCACTAGTTTTGATTTCTTTTCGTTTACTGTGTACCCTAGGCAACTTAGAAGATGTTTGCCAAATGCCAGATGCTTTAAAAGAATGTCTTTGCTTTCTGCTTGAATAAGGCAGTCTTCCAGGTATGCGTATATTTGAATTCCTCTTTGTCTGCAGTATGCAATTACTGATGCCAGGCATTTTGTGAAGACCCTGGGCGCAGTAGATAAGCCAAAGGGCAGTGCAGAGAATTGATAATGGGTTGAACCTGCAATGAAGCGGCGGTATCTTCTGCAATTTTGTCTGATAGGGACATGCAGGTATGCCCCCTTGAGGTCCAACGTTACTAGCCAAGCCTTCTTGCCCAGTATGGGAAGAAGCTGCTGTAGTGTTAGCATCTTGAATTTTGGTACTTGCAGATAGGTGTTCAGAATTGAAAGCTCCAGAATGGGTCTCCATGCTTTGTCCTTTCTTGGGAGTAGAAAAAGTCTTGAGTAAAATCCTTGTCCTTGCTCCTGTGTAGGTACCTGTTGAATAGCTCTCATGTCCATGAGAGCTGTGATTTGTTTTTGTGCTTCTGCCCATTGATTTGGTGGCAGGTTTGTCATTCCTTTTATCCTTGGCAAGGTATGAAAGTGGAATCTGTATCCTTGTGAGACAATGTTTAGGACCCATTTGTCTTTTGTGATGATGTGCCAGTTGTCTGAAAAAAGTGTTAATTCCTCCCAAGGGAGCTGCCAAGAGAGATTTGCTTGGTAGTTTGAGGATTGAGTCATTGTGTTTGTCTTCTGCTAGCTTGGGACCCGTCTTCTCCTCCTTTCTGGGTAGCAGTACCCCATTGGCGAGGTTTGTAGGGACCTTGTGACTGACCTCTGCCTCTTGGGCGTCTGTATTTGCCCCTCTGTGATCTGTCGGAAGCTGGAAAGGACCAGTTTTTTGTTGGCCAATTTTTGCTGAAACGAGGGGGTTGTACCTGTAAAAAATCCTTGACCGTCTGCATAGACTTTGCCTTATCATCTATTTTCTTTAAAACCTCTTCTGCTTTGACACCAAATAATACATTCTGCTGTAAATGTGCATCCAAAAATTTTGCTTTAACATGATCAGGTAGGGTTTGTTGTTTTAGCCAAGCATGTCTACGTATGACAGACCCAGTAACAGCTGCTCTACAGGAAGCTTCCAATGAATCAAATCCACATTGTAAAGTATGTTTGCCCACCTGTTCAGCTGCATGAAACAGATCCTGCATTTCCTTGAATTCAGACTGTTCAGAATGTGTGCTCATTTTTTGTTTTAATTGAGACATTAGGAATTGCTGATATTTCAGCATGTGAAACTGACAATTTAATGCTCTCATAGCCAGAGTAGCTGAGGTGTACATCTTCTTTCCCCATCTATCTAGGGCTCTGGAATCCCTTTCAGAGGACACAGGATTTTTAGCCATAGAAGCTTTAGCCCCTTTGGGACCCTGGGAAATTGTTTCTGGGTCAGCCACAGGGCTTTTATAAAGGAATTTGTGTGAGTCAGGTACTCTGTAGTATCTGTCTGGTTTGGCTGGAGCAGGAGGTAGAGAGTCTGGATTTAGACTAGACTCTAAGTAAACATCATCCACAATGTCTAAAACTGGAGGAATAGCAAGTGGTCTGTGCTGAGGTAGTAAAAGGAACTCTCGGAGCCTTTCCTTAGAATCAGAGTAGTCCTGGCCTTCCCAGTGGCAATGTTCCCTCATGGTATGTAAAGTTTCAACAAAGGAGTAGTCTTCAGGGGGAGATGCTGAGGGAACAGAATCTTCAGCATCAGAGTCTTCGAATGGGGGAAAAGCTTAATCCTATTCCTCAGAAGAATCCGAGGAAATTGAAACCTGGTCAGAGGAAGCATAATCCTCCCTTGTCTTGGTTTTTTATCTGGAGGGGGAAGGGAACCCCCTGATTACGGTAATCAAATCTTCAGCCATCTTAAGCATCTGTTTCTTAGGCATGGGGCCTTGAACTGGAAACTGATGTACGGTCTTTTTTGGCTTTAATGGAGTTTTAAGCTTAGCATAAGATTTAATGGTGAGTGTAGTCGGTCTGAAGACACCTTCTGCAACTGAAGGTGTTTCTACTGCACCGGGGTCTCCTTCTGCTCCGGTGTCGGAAGGGCCTAATGAAGATGGCTGCGATGGCCTAGTACACTCCGCTTGAGAATCCGCAGCTGTCTGGGGTTCCAATTCTGGGGTCGTCAAGGGCTGCGTAGGCGCCTCACTGAAAACCGGAGAACCGGCGACAGGCCCAGCAGAGGCCTCAGAGTCTGGCTTGGTCCTAGGCTGCCTGTCCTTACCCTTGCATTTTTTGTGCATGCCGGTTGTCGGCTGCTCCGACGGCATGATATAATTAAATTTCCTACCAAAGTAATGTTGTGCGAAGTCAAAATGGCGTTTGATAGTTCGTTTATTAAACCTAGCACAAAACCGACAACCTGTGACGCCGTGGTCTGGGCCTAGGCAAGGAATACAATAAGAATGGCAGTCCTTATGAGGTATTTGCTTCCCACAAGAAATGCAATCGTTAACTTTTTCTGACATCGGACTGAGGCAAGAAAAGGTTCCCCAATGGGATACTTAGCTTTATTGAAGACTTCAGACTGAAATTCAATTAAAAAATCTCAGGTGTCGGCCGACCGGCACTTGCGAACTGCTTCTGCTTCGGGCATCGCGCGGCAAGAAAGACTGAAGAAAATGGCATTGGATGCCTCTTAAATACCCCTGGTGCACTGACGTCAGGGAAGAAGCAACAGCAACCGACGCCGGACCAAGACTTTGGAACTCAGGCCGACTGCGGGGCCGCCTGACGGCAGAATAACCCAAGTGTGATGACTGCAGCAGGGTAACACGATGAACATCTAGGGCTTGCAGGACTCCAGTAGGGAGATTTTTAATAGCTGCTGTAATTGTGTATATAGCCTTCGGTCCAGTTTACAAGAAAGGACTTAGACCAAGGTGGAAAGGGATTTTGTCTGAAACACCACAAAAAGTTTTAGTTATGTCTATAAAGATGACTCTTGTGAGTTCTTGTATTACATATGATTTATGTTTATAAAGAAGATGGGCAGATTAGTACTGTTGTTTCTTTGAAAAAACATTTAGTTAGTGTAATTCTTCTTTAGATGTGACTGCTTCAAGTGTCATTGTCAATAGTGTAATATCATGGAAACTGTGGATAATATGGAAACTGTTTTGTCATTTTTCTGGGTCTGCTGGATTGTTTTGCTTAGAAAGGTAGTAGGTATGACACATTCTGTATGTTTATGGTTTAAGTGGTGTGTTTTTGTCATGGAGTGGTGTTGCAGTAAATATTTTGCATGCGAGAATGAATCATGAACCTAGATCTCTATGGTCTAATATGGCAGCATGTAGAGATATTTGCGTTATCATTTTAAAATGTTTTCCACAAACCAAACTCAATTCTCTATCTCTACATTGATTTACGTCAGTGGGATGCACATAATCAGAAAGGTGGTGATACATTCTAAACACATATTGTATACGAGGATACCGGAGGATACTTAACAGGAATTTACCTCAGACTCAAACTGCACTACATCTGGAAACTGCTGCAGGGTTGTACACTTGAACTATTTATGACAGATCATATGGTAAACAATGACTTCATGATATTTAATGCCTGGTGAAATTTGAAGCACTAGTGAGTGCTAATGAAGTGAATTTGTAGGAAGGGTCTATATACTAGAACAGTAGGATGGAGACTGAGCCAAAGCACAAACGTTGCAAGTATATAAGCATTTGCTGTCACACTGAACCAGGTTAGTAGTCGCTTCTTTACATGTCCTTTAGTTGTTGCAATATATTTTATTGACTTTTGAGCTCTTCAGATATTAATACTGTACTTGTACTCTTGTAACTGTTTCATTCTTCCTGTAGATGATTCCACATATGAGAAGTGCAAGTATCTACTACCTCAGGAGGCCAGTATGGGATGACAGTCGACAGGCCTCGATGCTTTGCCAGAGATGGCCTTCACCTGTCAACACTGGGTTTCTAGATCCTGGCCAAGACTCTTGCCTCACCCATTGTGCCTTTTTTAGGGAATGTTCCAAAGACAAAAGATGAATAATGTAGGAGCAAACACTTGCATCACTAGCTGAACTGCCAACTTGCTCAAAAATAACAGGAAATACCAAAGGGCTTTGGCCGGCTAATTTGAGATGAATAATAACTGGTGTCAATCATGACAATGCCCTCTGAGAGCAGACCCGATTGGTTGGCATTTGGGAACTTGTGTATACAGTGCCTAACGTTTGACCAACATGTGTCCAGAGTCATAAGAAAGCCTTCCTATATTGAACAACTTGTAAACAAATTGATTGTGACAAGATCTAGAGATGTTGTTGCCCCCTTTTACAAAACTCTCATTAGGTCAATCATTTTGTATAATGCCCACTTTGGCATGCATCTGTCCAGCCCCATGCAACAATTAGAATACCTTCAGAGATACCTTACTAAAAGGATAAAGGATTGGTCTTGCATGGACCACCTCAAAGATTTATTACTATACTCAGTATCCTACAGAGTGCTTAGAGGTGACATTGTCTGGCATACAAGGCATCCTCCGACCTAATACAGATGGACCTACTGAACATCAGTAAGTCAAATCACATCAGAAAAACTCAGTCCAGGTATCTAAACTTTTAGTTATGTACTCACCATAACTTCAGATGTTTGGGATCCATCTCGCCTACATTCTGAATGATGGGCTCGGAGCCGATCCCTCGGCTCCGACTCGGCACGCTTATGCTATAGAGCGAGGCCTCTAATTGGCTGAGCTATCTTTATCCCAGGATGCACCACCACTAATCCCCCAGATCTTGTTTGTCCGCATTCATGCATACATGCACAGCTTGATTATATAACATTGTTAGATGTTTCAAGATGAAACAACAGGATTCGGACCTTCTGATATCCTCTGATCTCCAAGGAAGGGGGAAGGAGGGTGGGTTATTAGGAATGTAGGCGAGATGGATCCCAAACATCTGAAGTTATGGTGAGTACATAACTAAAAGATGTTATGTGATCCTATCTCGCCTACATTCTGAATGATGGGACAGCGTCCCTAGCACCTAAATCCCGGGTGGCTCATTGGAAAACACTCCTGAGCACTGTGGAACCAAATGAAGCTCGTCCTCTAGATGCCACATCCAATTTGTAGTGAGAAATGAAGGTATGCGGGGAAGACCATGTAGCCACAGCACAAATGTCGCTAATAGCAAGCTTAGAATGAAATGCTACCGAAGTAGCCATAGCCCTTGTAGAATGAGCCTTGACAGAGGTGGAAAGCTCCTTGTTAGAATAAACATAAGCTTGAGTAATACAGTCCCTGATCCATTTGGCAATAGTGACCTTTGTGACCGTGTTGCCCAATTTGTTTTCTGCAAAGGACACAAACAACTTATCTGTCTTCCTTGATTGTTTGGTCCTATACAAATAAAAACGTAACTGCCTGTGGACATCTAGTGCGTGGAAAATAAATTCCGCTTTATTGGAGTATTTTGGGAAAAAAACTGGGAGCTCTAATGACTGTTGCAAGCATAAAGTAGAACAGACTTTAGGAACAAAAGAAGGATTTGGTCTGAGGAAAACTCTGTCTGTATGAAAAACCAAGTACGGGGGTTTCACTGACAAAGCTTGAAGTTCTAAAACCCTTCTGGCTGAAGTAATTGCCACTAGAAAAGCTGTCTTCCATGATAGAAACTTTAAATCACAGGTAGCTGCCGGTTCAAAGGGGGAAGAAGTCAAGGCACGTAATACTATATCGAGATTCCATGGAGGTGCAGGATGAGAAACTGGAGGTCTTAATAGAGCAGCACCTTTCAAGAAGGTCTTACACAACCTGTTGCTCATTAAGGGTGGGTCTATGGATTCATGAAAATTAGAAATCGCTGCCAATTGTACTTTGATGGTAGAAACAGAAGAGCCTTGGTTGAAAAGAGAGGTTAGGAACTTGAGTACTTCTGCTACGGGAGTTGAAATGGGGTCCAGGCCCCGGAGTTGAGCCCATATAGCAAATCTTTTCCATTTGCTAGAATACAGTTTCTTCATAGCAGACTTGTGGGCTGAAGACAATATGTGCACTACATCTGGGTCTAGTGCATGTCTCCTGACTATGGTTGGAAGAGGAGGAGCCAGGCCGTCAATCTTAATGTGTGTAGGGACTGGTGTAGTAGTCCCGACTGATGAATCAGTAGGTCTGGGACCTGGTCCAGGAACCATGGACCTTCCAGAGCATGTTTCCGAAGATAGGGAAACCAGACTTGACGAGGCCAGTAAGGAGCAATTAAGATCATCTTGCTCCCTAAGAGAGAAGCCTTCTGAATTACCTTGGGTAGGAGAGGAACTGGAGGGAAGGCATAAAGCAGGCCGGTGGGCCAAGGATGGACTAAAGCGTCCATAGGGCTCTTCCCCGGAGCCGGGGTTAGGGAGAACAAATCTTTGCACTTCGCATTCAGAGGAGTCGCGAAGAGGTCACAGCACGGAACTCCCCATTCGCTGAAAATCTGTCTTGTAATAGTCATGTTCAGAGACCATTCGTGAGGAGAGAGGATGGTTCTGCTTAACCTGTCGGCTATGACATTGGATTTGCCCGGTATGTGAGTAGCCACTAGGAAGCGTTTGGTCGAGACTGCCCATTCCCAGACCCTCATCGCTTCTCTGCAAAGAGGATAGGATCTGGTCCCTCCCTGCTTGTTCAGGTACCAGACAACTGACATGTTGTCCGAGTGAACAGCAATTACGCCCTGAGGGAGGTAATAGTGAAGGGCTTGAAGAGACAGGAGTACTGCCCTCATTTCTAGGATGTTGATGTGGAGAGAGGTCTCTTCCGGATGCCATTTGCCCTGGACTGACCTGCCCAGGGAATGCCCCCACCCGTCTGGGAGGCGTCCGTGGACATAGTGGCCGGAGGAGGAAGAACAAAGGGTCGCCCCTGATCCAAATTGGAGGACACTAGCCACCAGCGAAGGTCCCGTCTGCAAGATTCTGTGATCCATATTAGATGATTGAGAGGGAGTTCCTGAAAGGACCACTGAGTTGAAAGAAGCCACTGGAGGATTCTCATGTGTAACCTTGCCAAGGGAACTAGCAGAACTGTGGCAGACATCGATCCCAAAAGTTGCATGACCATTCTGGCTGGGGCTTTGGACCTAGGGAGTAAGGCTCGAACCTGATTTTGTATGATTTGAATTCTGTCTGCAGGTAGATAGACCCGCATCTGGTTTGAATCTATCTCTGCCCCTATGAATCTTATTCTTTGAGATGGCCGTAACACAGACTTTGGCCAATTGAAGGTGATTCCGAGGGAATTGCCCAGTGATGTTGTGGCTTGCAGGCTCCGTAGAAGTAGATGCTTGGAGGTGGCAGTTAGAAGCCAGTCGTCTAGGTACGGAAACACCTGGAATCCTAGACTCCTCAAGTGAGCAGTCACTACTGCCAAGCATTTGGTGAACACCCTGGGGGCTGTGGTGAGACCAAAGGGCAGCGCACGGAACTGAAAATGACTGCTTCCTAGGCTGAAGCGCAAGTGTCTCCTGGATGTTTGATGTATTTTGATATGGTAATATGCATCCTTGAGGTCTATGGAGCACATCCAAACACCTTTCTCCAACAACGGGAGAATGGTTTGTAAAGTGACCATTCGGAACTTGGACTTCTTGACTGAACGGTTTAGATTGCTTAGGTCCAAAATGGGCCTCAAGTCCCCGGTCCTTTTTGGCACTAAAAAGAATCTTGAGTAAGTCCCTAATCCGATCTGGTCTGTGGGGACCGGTTGGAAAGCTCCTTTTTGCAGCAGTTTTGAAATTTCTATGGCTGCAGTATCCCGTTGACTGGGTGGTGGGTCCGGGATTCTTTTGGACTGAGGGGGGGGGGACAACAGAATGGGAGCACCCATCGGTCCTGAGTGATCCCTTCCCAGGCCTTTAGGTGCTTCGAAAAACGACCCCCGACTGGCTCCGGAGCAGCACAGTCGGGCGATCCCTCAGGGACTACGAAAGGTTGAAGAGCCACGAAAGGACTCGCGGTCTCCAGTGTTGCGGGGGCCTCTGCCGCCTCTGGGACGGCGTCTTCCTGATGAATTTCCCCCTCCTCTGCCTCTGGAGGGGGAACCTTCCTGCTGAGAGGGGTAAGACTTCTGCGATCTCCGGAACCACATCATCCCTCCTCTTTTAGCCTTGGAATAAGGCCGAAAGGGAGTGGAAAATCGTGCCCCTACGGCAGTCAGAGTCTTACCCTCCTGTTCACAGCGGGTAAGTGTGTCTTTCACCTTGGGCCCAAACAGGGAGGACCCATCAAAGGGGGCGTCGGCGAATGAAGACTTGAAGGCCTCCGCGAAATGACACAGGCGGAGCCAGGCTTGTCTCTGTAGAGCAATGCCTGTACCCGCCGCTCTACTCGCCCCTTCGGCCGCATACGAGATGAGCCTCATGGACGAGTTCGAAATGGATGACATTGTAGCCAGCTGAGATCCAACAGTCTGGGCCAGCTCCTCAGGCAGGTTACCTAAGAGGGTATCGGACAGCTCCTTAATCAGATCCCTCTGGAATCTCGTAAAGTGCGTCAGGTAGTTCAGAGACCTCAAGGTAAAGGCCGCTGAACTTAGGGTGCGCTTGCCGTACCGATCCATGCTCCTAGACTCCTTATTAGGAGGATGGACGGACGTAGAAGCCTCTGCTACATCCTGCTGTGTAGCAGATGCCACCACCATAGCATCCACAGCCACACCTTTCTTAAGGAACTCTCTATCTGGGGGTGCTGAAAGAAATTTGTTTGGACGAGCGGGCACCGGTTCCACAGAGTCCGGGTGTTCCCACGCCCTTCGACAGATCAAATCCAAGAGCTCGTCAAAGGGCGGAGACACCCAGGAGGCGGAGGGCTGAGCCCCGAAGGCCTTCAGGAACACCGACTCATCAGCAGAGGAAGGTTTGGACTGCCAGCCGCCTCGTTGCTTTAGGGCTTCCAGGATGTCTGCAAAGGAGACATCATCCGAGGATGACTTGGGGGACCCCTCTGCATCATCGAGATCGGTGTCAGATGTCAAAGACTCGTCAGGGGAGTCAACGTGCTTCCTCTTGCACGTTTTCTTCCTGGGAGGTTCTTCCGAAGAGGCTTCAGAAGGACCTCCAGGAGGGGGAGAAACCCCAGCGGGGGTAACCTGAGGCCCAGGGGCTCCGCTGTCTGCTGACAGGGGAACTGCCAACGACCCAGTCTCCAAATGTAGGGAAGGAGCTGGGGAAACTGTGGAGGTAGCCAATGAAGATTTGGCTAGAGCACTCCTCATAGCCCTGAAGGCGGGACCACCAGAATCCTGGGAAGGTCCCCCCTCCATGGCCACGACAGTGGACGGTACTCCCGCCGCCGACGCACCAAGAGGGAGACTTGGGACCGAAGGTATCAATCCCGAAGCCTCCCCCCCAGGGCCGAAGGAAGAAGTCCGTGCACTGAACTCCGACCCAGGAGCTGGAGTTGGAGCAAGGGTCGGGCCTGACCCTAACACCTCCACTGGTTCCGCCAACACCTGCTCCAACGGTGCCGAAGCTGTTGGAGGAGGAAGTACAGTAAGGGAGTGGACCATCGGCTCCGAAGCCAAATGGGCTGGAGCCGAAACCATCTTTTGGAACACCGGAGACTGGAAAAGTCGAAGGAGTACCCTGTCGATGTCCGAATCAGACATCCTGGAAGATCTCGAGGATACCGATCGGGCCCGAACCGATTTCTCCATCGGCTCCGAAGGGCTCGGGACTGGCTCGAAGGACTCCACAATTATCGGCTCCGAGGAAACCTTCAAGGAAATTTCCCTCGGCGCCGATAAGGACTTCGGCTCCGAGGGGGAAGTGTCTGAGCCGATGACCCTTATCGGCTCCAATATCAGTGGAGCCGATGAGGGTGACCCGCCTCTCGATGCTCCAGACCTCGGCTCCGAAACCAGAGGGGTCGAGGCTGGAGGCATCGAGGCAGACCGTTCCGACCTCGGCTCCAAAGTCCGTGGAGCCGATGGAGAAGTCTGCTTACCTTTTTTAGCCGTCGGTTCCGACTGACTGGTCGGAGCCGGCGCTTTCCTCTTCTTAGAAGGAGACGGAGAGGAAGATAAAGCCTCCTCGAAAGAAGGCTTGATTAATCCTTTAAGGATTAATTTGTTTTTCCTCTCCTGGAGGACTCGGGAGGAAAACGCATGGCATACACTGCACGATTCCTGGAGATGTTTGGCGCCAAGACAATAGACGCACGAGGAGTGGTCGTCCGTTATGGACATTTTGAACCCACACCTCGTGCAATTTTTAAACCCGGAGGGTTTATGTTCCTTAGACATAGTTGAGCAGAAAAAACAGACCACAACAGTAAACTGTAAAACAGTTTTAAGACACAGGTACAAATAAGTATGCTCGTACTCAGAATATTTTAAACTGAAAAACTTTTTTTTTTTTTTTTTACAGAAAGAGAAAAGGGAAGAAAACAAGGAGGGTCAAGACCCTCTAACTCAAACGGGTACTTGACCCACACACAACCACTAAAGTAGTTAGTACAGGGGAAGGCCCCTCTAACTTAAACGGAACCTTCTCTGACAGGAAAAATAAAGCAAAATTCAATAAAACAACAAGAGACACACTTGTACACAAAAAATAGCTGTTAAAACAGCTTTTGGGTTGAAAAGAGATAACTACTGACAGGAAAAGAGACTATTAATATAGTACTTAGCCCAGCCAATGTTGAGACCACGTCCAAGCTCTGTAAGTGGCAAACGAGATCTGGGGGATTAGTGGTGGTGCATCCTGGGATAAAGATAGCTCAGCCAATTAGAGGCCTCGCTCTATAGCATAAGCGTGCCGAGTCGGAGCCGAGGGATCGGCTCCGAGCCCATCATTCAGAATGTAGGCGAGATAGGATCACATAACATCTGAATTTTGTGGAGAGATGGATATATATCACAGAGGCTACCACTGTTCCAGAACAGACTATCCATAAAAATAAAACAAAGCTCATCCGTCCATATTCAAATGCAAGTTGGATCTAAAGATGGGTAATAGAAAATGTACTCCAGGACTGCCCCTCATGGATAGAGGCAGTTCCTAAATGCTGCATCCCTTACATGGGTCTCCTGAAATTATCTATGGTATGATCAGTTATCACTAGGGCTAATATACGATTATCAGCCATGGGATAGGTAAGACCAATCAGAAAATGTTAATTCAAGCATCAAAAGGGAATTGGCTAATCTTAAAATGTCCTCCAAGTGAACATATGTTGTGGTAGTAAACAGTTATAAAAAAAATTGCCATTTTTAGATCCCTAAGTGCCCCCCCCCAGTCTTCAACAGCTTCCGGCGCCTATGGTTGTAAGTGGTATGCGATTTAGTACTGCTGCTGAATTTGGAACCACAGGAAAAACTAGTAATACTACACTGTTTACACCCCTCAAATTTTGCACAAGCCTACAAGTATTTTTTGGGGGGCTTTTTTCCAGGGAGAATACAAGTATTACAAGGGCTTTTAGCTGACATCATTACTTTTTGTTGCATGAAGGACTGAATTAAAAGTTTGATTTTCTTCTCCGCTTTTGGTTTCAGTGGATACTATGGAACTCTAGAGAGAGGTTTTGATGGATTCAATTTTATTTTTACTGGTTTTGCAGATTTTAATATACCTACTCTATTACCGTGTTTAGCCCGTAAGTTAGCAAGTACCTACTACAACAGTTTTTTTTTGTCTGTATGTCTTTAAAAAGACTGTTTTTCAGCTTTTGCCAAGACTGCCAAATACCACCCCCTCTGATTTTTTTGGAACATTTAAATATAGCCCCTTTGGTGTACAGTAAATAGTACAATCCAGTTTGCATAACAGGTCTTTTGTTTAGCAAATTTACCGGTACAGTAGTACTCAAAAGGAAATACTGCATTTTTTTAATCGGTCCTAAAGAAATGGATATAGGTTCTGAAACAGGACATGTAACAATAGCATTTGTTACTCCATCTGCCTTTAGTTTATGTTTTGATACTAGTATCTATCTGAGGTAACATCTAATGCAGACCCAGTGGCTCCAGTGTCCACCAGGAAAGGAATTTTGTTTGAATTTATTTTTTACCTTGACATAGGGTCCATTTTGATCTACTGGCAGCAAAGGATTAAGATTTATTTTTTTGTTTTACTATTTTGACATAGTATGGTGATTTGCAGCACTTAATAATGACTCTAAGTCCTTTTCCTGCCAGTCTATAAGTACTTCCTTGGATTCTGCACAGGGTCTTGAAGACCCTGCATAAAAGCAGCTGCAAAAGCTGGCTTAGCTTGCTTTTTGGGTGTGGCATTTCTGAATGTTTAGCAAATACTGGTTTAAGATGACTCAAACAATTTGCAGGGTTTTTCTTTATTTTGCTTATATGCCTGTATCTTAGGCCAATTTGTCCTAACTTGACACACTTTTGTAATTTTATTTAACCACTGCTGTTCTTTTGTCTATTAGTGCATTTCCTGTGAGAGTAAAATCTGTTATTTCAGCCTTTTCAAATAACTTTTTTTTATTTTATTTGAACTACCTGAAGCAGCTGGTTTAAAACTGTCAAAAGTAGGGCTGTAACATTTTATTACACTTTTTCATTTTTTTTAATCTTAATGGGTCTTTTTTTAATATTTGAAAAACATTTAGACATAGTATGCAAATCAGGAGAGGTCCAAGGGTGATGAACAAGCTCTTTATTATTAGCCCCCAAATTATTTGAGAGAGATGCCAAAAGATCCTCTCCAGAGACAACATCCTCTTGTTCTACCCTATTATGTGAATGTGTGTGATGAGCCACGAGGGTCAAATACGAATGCTTTTGTTGGAGAGGTAGAAGCTTGTTGAAAATGATAGGAAGAAACAACCTCCTTGACTGCAGATGCCTATTCTGAAGACAGGGTTAAACAGGGGACTAGGTTGAGATGCAACAGTACCACATGGACCTGGTGTCCAATGGACAGCTGTCTGAATTGCAGGGGTCTGAGAAACATCTGAATTTTGTACTGCAGCCATTTGTACCAGTACATATGAGGGTGGGGGTGCAGTAGCTACTGGAGGACTATCATCTTCAAGTCTCTACTTTTTGGCCATCCCCATTTTTTTTAAAACCTGCCAAGACAGGATAAAAGGATTATTTTTTACTGGCCTGTACTGCCTTCTTAATCTCTTACTTGTTGTAGCAACTTTTTATTAAAATTCTGTAATTTCCTTGATGCGGATTCTTTTTTTTTTCTTTTAAGAGTTTCAGTATACCAAGAATAAAATATTGCTATTTGTTCCCCACTCACTTTTTTTTTAATATCCTTCAATTTTACTACTTTATCTTTAACATAACTCATTTAATGGAAATTCCTCACCAGAACTATTTTTAGTAAGCAGAAACCACCCATTTAAATGCTTACTTTTCTTTACATGATTGTGATACATAAAATATGCAGGTGTTTCCTTTACAGAGATTTCATTTTGTATGCTTAGCTTTATTTCTTTAACACTTAATTTGATTTAACTTTAACTTTTATTTTCTCTATTTTTACTCGTACATTAAACGCAAAACATCTTTCATGCCTCTTATCTTTAAGTCTTGAGGGTACCACCCTCAACACAAATCGCCTCCTTGTGTTATTTTTTTCCTTTTTATTGTATGCACATATACATTAACAGTCTTATTTTCTATGGGGTCCTGCTTGTTGGGTACATGTAATTTTTGTGGGGTCCTCCCACTATTACTTTACATACACCTAACAAGCAAACTCAGTCATTTCACAAAACAGTTATATGCTCATTTTACATTTTTTTAACTGCAATTATTTAAAAGAGCAAAAAAAACATTTTTCACAAATCCATTTTCCCCATTTAGTCTAGCAGCAGTTTGCACAGCCTGAATAGTTAGTTATCTGAATCTCTGACTATCCAATCCAAAACAATTTGGAATTTACAGAAGAACGTTCTGTGCTGGGCTCGTGAAATTTATTTCACATTGCCCTGCAGCAATACCAAACTTTAGATCCGAGACATGGCACCAAATGATAAAGTTCACAAATAAATAGAGAAATTTACCTTTTTAGTCCTGAGTCAAGAATAATGCTTTAGGATGTGTAAAGTACTGCTTTATTCCATAAACAGTGCTGGGAGACTGCCTACCAAGAATTTCAAATCAGTCTCAAAGAACAAAGGAAAACTTCATATTTGATGGCTTTTCTTATCAATTTCATGCATTCAGAATTCTGATGTTACATAGCTTTTAACAAATCCATGTATTTTTAACTTTATACCTTCATGATTCTTGCTTAGAGCTTCCCGTGAACACTTGACAATATATTAAGTCATTACTAGAAACAAATATTTACCTAAAACAGAGTTGTGGGCTAGTTATAGAAGAGTTAGAACTAGTATTAGACAATTTTGTTTTCTATGAAGGAGAGTCCTATAAACAGTTTAGTGGCATTGCCGTGGGAGAGGCGTGCACTCCCTTGTTTGCGAACTTGGTTTTACTGAACTGGGAGCAGAATTGTGTGTTCAGTTCCACTTATTATTCTAAAATTCTAGTGTACTTACACTTTTTGGATGATATTTTTGTTCTTTGGAGAGGTACAAGTGAAGAAATGGATGATTTTTATTGTCTATATCAACCATACCATGGAATTTTTGATATTCACCTACAATGTTGGGAACAGAGGAAACAAATTTCTTGGATGTGAAATTAATGGACGACTTGGTTAACCACAAATTTAAATCCAAGATTTATAGGAAGTGCAACTTTACTAATCCCTATATACATTATACAAGTAATCATCCCTTCCATCAGAAGAGAAGTATAATTAAAGGGCAAAGGGTGCGCATTGCCCGTATGACATCAAATGTAGAAGACTTAAAACAGCAAATCAATTTTCTGGCCCAGATGTTTATTGAGTGGGACTATCCAGAGAGGAAACCGAAAGGGGTTGGGGTACCAAATATATTCTATTGCTTGATTCCTCTGATTTAGTTGTTAGGCCTAATACAGAGGGCAATGAAGGCTCCACTATACAATACCTGCAGCCACTAGATGGTGGGGGTATTATCCCAAGTGGACCTAGAGAGGATTATATAAGGTCCTTGACCCCTTAAGCATGGTTCTGACATGAAGGAAATCAAACGAATTGATGTTTTCTCTAGTCCTCCACATTTTGGCTACAAAAGAGGGCCCAATATTAAAAACTTTCTTGAAGGGACTTCTAAGAAGCAGAATGGCAGGAACTTATCTGGGAAAGTGGGAATCCACAAGTGTGGAATGTGCAACCAATGCAAATGTATGGCCCATAGACAAGAAATCCAAATAAGTACTATACAGACCCCTCTAATAGCCAAGAACTATTTTAATTGTACATCTAAGGGGGTGCTGTACTTTGCATTCTGTCAAGTATGTTCAGCCTACTATGTGAGGAAAACTGAGAGACTATTAAAAATTAGGGTCTATGAACATCATTATGAAATTTCCCACTGCATGGAAACCAATGCACATTAAAGCATTTGAAAGAATGTCCCAGTGGGGGGGGGGGGGTTTATTTTAGGTGTTAGAACAGACTGAACGAAGCCCAAAGGGTGGACCATGGGAAACCCTACTTGAGTACCACGAATTGTTATGGCAACTGAGGTTAAATGCAGGGACACCCCAGGGCTAAATGGGCAGCTTTCACTAGGTCCTGTATTAAAAATGAGGGTGCTACATTATGATGGAAATGTGTACAAACAAATGTTTGAAATTATTTTACAAATGAGTACAAGGTGTGCTTATATGCCTTTCATATAATATACATTTTAAAACGTGCTTTCATTTATATTATCTTGTTGGGAAGTTTATATCAATTTTAATAAGATTCATTTTGTATAAGCAGGAAATAATGCAATTTGTAAGAGCAGGAAATTAAGTAATTTTCAAATGCAGGAACTGATGTTTTATGTCTGTCTAATGCTTAGTATAAATTCAGTGGAGTGGTTTTATTCTCATGAAGTCGTCTAGTAAAACGAAAGTGCTAAATCTTGTAACTTTGTAAAATAAAAATTGGAGTAACTATCTGTGCCATTGCTGGTGGAGTTATTTTCTGGATTTGGAGCCAATTCCTGGTTTGTCTTGTTTAACACTTGACAATATGACTTTTTAAGTCAGACCATCTTGTTTAAGAATTTATCTTTTGACCTTGTTACATTCAGTACCAGTACATACCATCTTTACAGACATCCTTGCAACAATTCATTTCCCATCCTGGAGACGGCCAGAGCTTACAAAAGATTCCTGACACATTGTTTTTCTTCCCTCCCCCCATTAACTTTCTTAAACATACCACCCCTTAACTCCTTCAGCACTTACTTTGCCTTCAACTGTCAGTACACTGTAATTTGCTAATAAAGAAAATGCAGTTGTAAGGCTCTTGAAATATAAAGCTGCAACTTATGTGAAATTCTATTTTGTATAATCATGCATCTATATTACATTTTAACTCTAACAAACAAACATTTTGACTCATTTGTAAAGAAACTGCATATTAATATGCATTTTGTGAAAAATGATCATGAGACAACACATTTTTCTGTAACACATTCCTTAAATTTCTCTCTAACAGCTGGGTGGGAAAGCGCCAGTGTCTTATTTTTACTTTATTACTCTGCATTTTTAACTTAGTTTTTATTGGTGCATGTTCAATAATTACTGGATGCGTCAAAGCTTTCAATTAAATACACATGTTCCTATGAATTATATCTATCTAGTCTGGCCCAATTGTTGTACCTTGTGGAAAATATGCAAATTCTTTCACAGTTCCTACTACTGAATTCACATCTTCCATACCAAGTATTTTCCTAAATTTCTTTGGAAATCTGCCCTCTCGTTATATTGTCCCTTCTAGGGCCCCCTTGATACATCCTCATTGCAAATTAAATTCAAGTACCCACCTATAAATATTCCCTGCTGAAAGCTGCTTATTTCTCCAAAAAGTTTATTAAACTCCACAATAGCAGTTTTTGGTGGAATATAAATGACACTAATCCACCTCCCTTGCCAATATCCCCTTACTACCACAACTCTACTATTTTTTTTGTCTTTTTTTCCATCTTTATCTATCACTATTGGAACCCATCTAGCAATTAGTATTACTCATCTTTTTTCTCTGTCCATGATATTCTGCTTAATATGCATTCTGAAATCTTCTCCGTCAAATTCAGATGCTTACTGCTTTCCAAATGTGTCTCCTGCAGCACTTCTATTTGCACTGTGCATTTCTTAATATAATTCAATACTGTTTTCTTATCTGTAACTAAAGCCATTCACATTCCAGGATGATATGGACAGCACAGCCATCAAGATAAAAAGCTATTGTTCTCACCTATTATACACTACAATATTCTGAATATGTATTTAGGCTTTTGTGATGCATGCATATCTTAATGTTTTGTAGGCTGATCTTTAGTGCAGTTTCTTCTCATCTCCATTTGAACCTATGTTACATTTTCAAGACTTTTTGTTTTAATGAAAACCTTCAAACAAAAAAAAAACTGAATACAAAAAATCTCCAGCATCTATTAACTTGGAACCAACATGCAAAACTATGCACATCTTCAAAACATGAAATTTAACCCTCCAGAAGGGAATAATTGCTCCAAATGTATGACTACACCTACAGGCATTATCTAGCCTAAAATTAAGGTTACCCATGCTAAAGCGCATGCTACAGCCTGGGCTCCCACTTACAATTATTGCTGTCTGTTCTCTTATCTGTCTTCCCCTCCCAGATAAAAAAAAGTGTATATACCTTCAAAAGACATTAACTTTTATCCCTAAGAAAAAGTGCACTACATATCTTTAAAAAAACAAAAACTGGACACTGTTCTATTAACTGCATTAAAGTATTATGGCTGTTAGGAAGGCTGTTGCCTCTTATTCACCTCCCATAATTTCAAACGTATTTTTCACTGAACTGCACTTCCCTCAGCAAAGAATGCTCAGAATTCAAGATTCACTGTTTGTACCTACAAGCAGCTTGTCTCCATGGAAATGTACTCAGCAATGAGTCTTTGTAAATTTCACTCAAAGGAATGCACAGCTGAACTCAGCTGTAGACATTTTTTTAAACAAGAAACATCTTTATTAAATCACTAATAACACAGACAATCATACATTTATATAAATAAAAAAATATCGACAATGTTAGTTGCAAACATAAATGAAAACAAACCATAATGACAATCCCAGCTGACAAGCATTTTATATCACAAGCCATACCAGCATAATTTTAACTGCAAACATTGTACATCATTTATAATCTACCCAATCATTGACAGTCAAACATTAAATAGCTCATTAAAATCCTGTCTTCTTTTAAACCTCTTTCCTCCCGTGTATGCAATGTTCAAATTCCCTTTTTTTCTATGTAATTTGCTCCTACCCTTTTCTAAAGATCCAATTCCAATTGTTTTTATCTCTGTTACTACATTCACCACTTATAGTATATTTGGTTTAGACTTTTGATTTCCATTTTCTGGTAACTGCTTTTTGGGCAGCCACCATAACTAGACTCAGCAAGGCCTTCCTATGTCTAGTCAATTCTGATTCTGTATTATAGCTCAAAAAGTCATTTCCCTAGGTACACTGATTTGCTCACCCAGTATTTCTGATTAAGTAGTCTGCAGGGAATCTTTAAAGTCTGTCAACTCATTACACTTCCAGAAAATGTTTCCCAATTACCTCTTTCTTCCCCATCACACCTCCAACATTTGCTGTCTACCTGAGGAAAAAAATATATTGGTTTTACTTGGGGTATAAAAATACCTATGTAAACATTTCCAAACAAAAATCCTAAATCTTCTAGATTTTGTTGCATATTTGGGAGGCACACATATATCACCTATTGTTCCTCTAATAAATTGCTTATCCAATCCTTCTTCCCAATCTTAGCCTCCTCTGATTGATTCTTATAGTTATCATGCAATATTTTATATAGTCTATTAATTATTCCTTTTTAGCAGCAGCTCCTGTTCTACTAAAAACTCTACCAGTGCTGGTTTTTCATTAAGGAACCCCCATTTCTTTCGCCTCTATGCTCTAGTGTCAGCCCTTAATAAGACAGTCTAACCTGTAGTCCAAATAAATGATTTGCATCTTCCCATCCATTTCCCTCTCTAGTTATTTGCTACCAATACCTTGATTCCTTTGCCAGTTTTCTTCAATAAATTCCAGGTCCCCTCCTGCCCAATGTATATATCCCTAATTGCAGTCATCCCTATCGGCAGAATCTCCTTTCTCCATTCCTGTGTTGGCTTAGTTCTTATAAAACTTCCTGCTACTTTATGAATATAATATTCTGTATGATTATTATTCTCCTGCATCTAAAATCCCATTCTCTCCTTCTTTCTTGAGCTTCCCCTCATTTCATCATCATCCCTTTCCACTTTGAATTACAGATTTCTGTTTGTGCTATGTATATTGGTCTTAAGAGTAGCTCTGAAATACCGCCTCAAATCAGGTAATCCCAATCTGCCTTGTTCTACTGGAAGAATCATCTTATCCCAATTGACTCTCTCAGCTTTCCCATCCCAGATAAAATCCTTCAGCTCTTTAATTAATTGCTATCCACTACTTCTCCTCTGGTTGATAAAAAAAGGCTGACCTGCGTATACTACTAAGGGGACTAAAACAGTTTAACTGCTTATATCTTACTATCCATATATCACAGCTTCCAATTTCTCAGTTTTTGCATCATCTTTTGTTTAGTCTTTTCCCACATAACCTTAGCTGCCACACCAAAATCATTTTTAATCCATACCCCTAAGTGCATCATTTTATCATATCCTCATAAATATGGACACTGCTGAACGAATTTGTGTGTGGGTACATAATTTGCAACTAATGCCTTTGTTTTAGCTTTATTAATTTTGTATCCCAAAAAGATACGAAACAGTCTTAAAATGTTCCACAGCACTGAAATTACCTTTTCTGGTTTTAGCAAGTATAAAATAATATCTTTAAATAGAGCCATCTTTTCTTGACTATCATGCTAATTGTATCCATTAATTTCTGAAGCCCTTATATTCCTTGCCAGTGGTTCTAAATATAATGCAAACAACAAAGGGAAATGAGAACACCCATGGCCTGCTTCCTCTGCTCAAGCAGAAATTAACAGGAACCCCACCCACTTTAATTTTCATCTCCAATCCCTCATATATCCTCTTAATCAACCTTAAAATTTTATCAGAGAATGCAGATGTTTCCATTGCCCTGCTCAAAGTCCCAGCTTCTCTGTCAAATGCTTCCTCTACATCAAGAACGACCACCAACAGTGGTATTTTCTTATATTCTGCTTCCCTTTGCATTGTCAATGTTCTGTGACTGTTGTCAAATATTTGCCTCCTCTCCACAAAACCACACTGATCTGCATCTATCACTTTTGCCATTCTTTTAGCCATTACAGACAAACACTATATAATCATGGTTTAGTAGTAAAATAGGCCTGTAAGAAGCTGGATCTGATGGGCCTACAGCCACCACTGCTTTCTTCCAGGATGTTGGAACTTCTCCTCTTAAAATACTGTTAAACAAAACCTTCCAGACCTTCATCAGTTTTTTCCCTCCTAGCTTCCAAACTGGTTATACAGCGCAAATTTAGCTCCTCTCCTTCTAGGGTCTATATTATATACTCGAACAACCAGAATGTCGACTAACCTTTAATCGACACGTGTGTCGAACCTGCACTTCAGCGAATGGCCAAATCGATTTCTTTCTAAGGGAAAGAAATCGGTAGGCCAACTAAGCACATCCCCCACACCACCCAATGTGGGGGGTTGTGCCCCCCACACCCCCCTAACTAAATATACTAACTCCAAGATCGCACTACAGTCGGGAAAAGGACAGATTTAAAATAATGGCAAACTGATTTCTTTCCCTTGGAAAGAAATCGATGATTTGGCTGTTCGCTGAAGAGCAGGTTCGACACACATGTCAATTAAAGATAAGTCGACATTCTGGTTGTTCGACTAGGTAATACAGACCCTCCTTCTATCCCGTCAGTAATTGAGCCTCATCTCTCTCTGACCTTGGCATATTTAATTCTTCCATAAACATTTCCATTTGTACCTTTTCTGGATTTCCATATTTCTCTGCTTTATACAACGTTCACAGAATTTCTAAAATATTTCTAGTACCTCTACAGGATCTCGTCATCTTCCTTGTTACAGGCTCCCTAGGCCTGGCAACAGCCCTTTCTAGTTTCTGTTGCCCGAGTCATTGTGCTAAAAGTTTTTGCACTATACAGCTATTATCAAAAACAGTTGCTTAACAGCAGTCTTTCCAAACTCATGCATATTTTCAAGGTAGCCCCTTATTTTCTCTTTAGCATTCTGCAGTTGTGCCTCTTCTTGTTCTGTGAGATTCACACTATTCTGCAATAGCTTTGTCAGTTCCTCTAAATAATTCTAGTTACTTCTTAACGAGGTCTCTCTTTCAGTTTCACTCTTTTCAAACTCCACTTTAATTTTATCCCACTCCCTACAGTGGATATAAAATGTGTACACACCCCTGTTAAAATGCCAGGTTTTTGTGATATAAAAAAATGAGACCACAATAAATAGTTTCAAAAATTTTCTCACCTTAAATGTGACCTATAACTTGTACAATTCAGTAAAACAAATCTGTTAAGAGGAAAATTATAAAAAATAAAAAACATACAATAAAGCTGGTTGCATAAGTGTGCACACCCTTAAAATAATACTTTGTTGAAGCACCTTTTGATTTAATTACAGCATTCAGTCTTCTTGGGTAGGGGTCTATCAGCATGGCACATCTTGACTTGGCAATATTTACCCACTCTTCCTTGCAAAAGAGCTCCAAAACTGTCAGATTGCGAGGGCATCTCTTGTACACAGCCCTCTTCAGGTCACCCCCGAGATTTTCTATTGGACTTAGGTCTGGGCTCTGTCTGAGCCATTCCAAAACTTTTAATTTTTTTCTGGTGAAGCCATTCTTTTGTTGATTTGGAAGTATGCTTGGGGTCATTGTTGTGTTGACAGGAGAAATTCCTCTTCATCTTCAGCTTTCTAGCAGACACCTCAGGGTTTTGGGCCAAAAGTGATTGGTATATGGAACTGTTCATAATTCCCTCCACCTTGACTAAATCTTCAGTTCCAGCTGAAGAAAAGCAACCCCAAAGCATGATACTGCCAGGGCCATGCTTCACTGTGGGGATGGTGTTCTTCTGATGATGCAAAGTGTTGCTTTTGCGCCAAACATACCTTTTGTAATTGTGGCCAAAAAGTTCAACTTTGGTCTCAGACGATAACGCATTTTCTCACATGCTTTTGGGAGACCATGTATTGTTTTGCAAATTTTAGCCGGGCCTGGATGTTTTTCTGTGTAAGAAAAGGCTTCCCTCTTGCAACCCTACCCTATTGTCCAGACATATGGAAAATACGTGAGACTGTCCCATGTAGTACACGACCAGTACTTGCCAGAAATTCCTGCAGCTCCTTCAGTGTTGCTGTAGGTCTCTTGGCAGCCTTCCTGACCAGTTTTTGTCTTGTCATCAATTTTGGAGGGACGTCCAGTTCTTTGCAACGTCACTGTTGTCCCATATTTTATCCACTTTTTGATGACAGTCTTCACTGTGTTCCGTGGTATATCCAATGCTGTGGAAATTTTTTTGTACCCTTCTCCTGATGGATAGCTTTCAACAATGAGATCTCTCTGATGCTTTGTAAGCTCTCTGTGAACCCATGGCTTTTGCTGTAGCAGGCAACTGAGTAAATGTCAAGAAAATCCTACTAGGAAAGCTGAACTTTGGGGTTAGTCAGTCTCTCTAACTGATGGTGGGTGTGTACTCAAGAAGACTGAATGCTGTAGTCAAAAAGTGCTTCAACAAAGTATTAGTTTAAGGGTGTGCACATGTGCAATCAGCTTATTGTACATTTTTAACTTTTTTATATTTTTCCCCAACACTTTTGTCTGTTTTTCAATTGAATTGCACAGGTTATAGGTCACATTAAAGGTGGGAAAAGTTTTGAAATAATTTATTGTGGTCTCTTATAACACAAAAACCTGGCATTTTAACAGGAGCGTGTACACTTTTTATATCCACTGTAGCTATATTTTCGGAAGAAATTTCTATCTTCTCTAATACCTTCTGAATAATTTCCACTACCCATTCCTTAAATTCCTCTCTTTTCAACAGATATGTGGGGAAGCACCACTGTCATTTCTATTTCATTACCTTGGGTTTTTATTTTAGTTATTACTGGTGCATGATCTGACTGCAGTGGTGGTGCTGCGGTAGCATTGTCGCCTCACAATAAGACGCTATCTGGTTCGATTCTCAGCTAAAGCGTCTTCTGCGCTGTCTGGTTTGATTCTCAGCTAAAGCGTCTTCTGCATGGAGACATGCGTGAATGGGCGTAATTTCATTGAAGGTTGCGTGTCAGGGCTGGCAACTCAGCACGTAATCTACTGCCAATCATTAGCGGACCAGAGTTCCGCTGCGGCGACCCCTAATCGGGAAAAGCCGAAAGACAACTGGTGCATGATCTGAAATAGTTACTGGGTACATATCAAGACCTTTCATTAAATGCACATGTTCCTGTGAAATGTAAATTCTGCCTAAGCTAGCCCAGTTTTTGTACTCTGGGGAATATGTAAATTCCCTCTGAACTCCTAGTACTGAATTCACATCTTCCATGCCATTTACTTTTAAAACTTTCTTCAAAAGCCAACCCTCCTTTGGTAGATTTGTTATTATTTTCTCTTTTTTTCATCTTACCTTTAAGCATCTATTGCAAGACCACCAGTTATTGGAGAGCCCACATTCTGCCTCTCAGTAGTCATCTTGGGATTAGTGATTCTGTTTTGTCCTGGTGAGAGAAGAAGTACATGGACATTATTTCCTGGAGACTGCTGATCACCAGAAAGCCTAATTATTACTTCATAGGTGACAGCTTGGAATCTGTGCTTATATTCTGATCCTGGTGAAGGAAGCAGCAGACTGCACAGATTCCTGACTGTTTCTGGTTGGAGAGTGAGTGTCTGTGCTTAATGTACCTGTCTGGTCACTACTTGCGGCATCTATCAGGGAAAGGCTACAAGCCTACAGACCCTTGCACCATCTGGGACAAGACTGTGGATCACTAAACAGACTGTCGCCTGCTTCTCTTCTTGGGATTGGTGCGAACATTTTCCTTTTGGTGAGAGAAGAAGCAAAGGAGCATGGTATCCCAAAAGAGTGAAGCTGTGGTAAGACCAGCATTAGTAGTAGGCAGGCAGTAGCCATTCATGCGACGCCCCTCTTTTTATCATTCTTGACAAGCTAATTCTTTGTTTTTAGTAATGACTTGTTTCTAACTTCAGAATATCTTCCCCAAATACCTCATCCTTAAATTTTCTAGGTCTACATATTAGTTTCCCCTCAAGTGTTTGGCAGTGCTCTGCACAGACTCAGACACATTGAGTAACATTTTTCCAGTAAAAGCACAATTGAAATTTCTCCAATACCTAGTTGCATACTGGACAACTAGTTTGCACTGACAAGCACTGTCCACATAGTTGCAGAATGGAGACTCCTGACAATGACTGCTATTCTCACTCCAATTGTCTAATCAATAAAAAAGGGTCTGTTGCCATGGATATGAAATTTCCTACTGTCTCTGTCACTGGCTTGGTGGATATGACCATCCTGAGGCAATGTAGAAATTGCCTCATGTTTACTGACAACCAGTTAATTCTCAAACAAACTGATATGGTATGCGAGAGATGTATTCACACAACGTCATTGGAGGCAAAGCTCTCACATAAAAGTTCTCCTAATTTCAGTAAGGTTGTCAGTAGTACACACGCTGAGCATATCATGCAAAATTCAAATCAGACATATAAACCTGCATATGCTGAAGCACTTGCATGTAACCCTCCTAAACCACAAAAACCTCCTAGACCAAGTACACATAATAAATACCCTCAGCAGCCCCAAATGCGGTCTTTCAAAACACCCACGTCAACAGAGAGCTACATCTTATGGAGCCTCTACCTCTAAAGCCCATAAGGCAAGTCACTGCACAATCCAACATTCTAGTCATCGGAGAATCTATCGTGAAACACACCGTCTCTCTCACCAGGCTGAGTAAGGAGAACGTTACAGTCAGCTGCTTATCATGGGCTAGCCTCTATCACATTACACATGCACTCAGGTCACTGGACCACAATTACCAATCTGATTCGGTCATAGTCCATGTGGGAATAAATGACACGATACGTACCCCCTACACTATATAAAGAGAGACATCATGGAGCTCTCAGAATGTGTGTCTTAGGCTGGTATGAGCCTAGCACTGAGCAGCATTTTATCTTCTCCAAGAATGATGCCACAGTACGAACAAAAGATGACTGACTTTAATAACTGGCTTAGTTTCTGGTGTCATTCTAAGGGGGTACAATATTTGTCAGCATGGAAGGAGATGATCAAATTACGGTGCCTTGTCAAGGATGATCTGCAACTCTCCCCTCTAGGCTTTAGAATATTAGCTAAAAAACTGTCTTCCCCCACAGTGCCCGTTTTATGTAATGCCAAACTGAAAGCACTTCCGACATAGCAAATCAAAACCAAGAAAATCTAAAAGTATTATTGCTCAGTGCTAGGAGTCCAAACAAAAAACTCCACTCCCTAGAAGCTCTCTTTACCCTAGAGAATGCTGATGTCTGTGCGGTCACTGAGACATGGTTTAAAGCCACAGAGAGCACACCAAACTGCAAAGTTATAATGGCTTCCACACATTTAGGCCAGCTACTTCACAAGCAGGGACTAAATGTGGAGGGGTGTCTATTTACATCAAAAATAAATATACTTCAAGGCTGGTGAAACGGGACAATGCACTTGAGCTGATCCATTTTTAAATCACCATAGGTAAAATCCAATACCACTTCCTTTCAAGCTATAGGTCCTCCTCTATGACCCAGGAAACCCATACCATGTATTTAAATTTATTAGAAACACTAACCATCCAACCCAATGCTATATTCATGTGCGACTTTAATTATTCCACTATTAACTGGGAATTCTATGCGATACCAAATATACATTCACAGTGATTCCTGGATTTCCTAAACACAAACTCCCTGGACCAGAAGGTCAATACACCAACCAGGGGTGCAATCATACTGGATCTGATCCTCACTAATATGGGAGACTGCTGCACACCCCCTACTGTAATGTCTTCCCTGGTAAGGTCAGACCACAAAATGGTCTCCTTTTAAGTGAAAATAAAACCCGGACCCCCAGCTAAACCTGGAATATTCAGAAACTATTCTAAGGCTAACCTCCTGCTATTAAGTGAGAACCTGACAAAATTTCAAGCTCCCATAAACCACAGAACACTTCTGCCTATGCAAAACTGTTCACAGAAACACTGTACAAACATGTTAACAGCTGCACAGAGGCAGCTGTACCCACCAGGAAAGTACAGAACTCAAAAAACAAGCCACCCTGGTGGAATCACAAACTCAATTGGCTGTATATCGGAAGGAAGAAAATCATGGCAAAAATTAGGAGGTGCAGCACCCAGCAGAATAAAATCACTCTCAAACTAAACAAGCAACTCGGAGGATAAATAAAGCCTACCACAGCCAAGTTTGATGCAAGTTTGGCATCCCACACCAAAGACAACCACAAAGGCAATGAGCTCATTGCAAATGGAGCCACCCTATACTGAGCCAGAAGATATAGCAAACTTAGGCTGACAAATTTAACTCCAAATTTACTCCGCTCTCCCCCTCAACCTTCTCCCGGGAAATATCATCAAATACAACTCCTCCTACTATCACTAGAGAAGAAGTCCTTAATGCTCTAAGACCAAGAACACTGCATCAATTGGCCCAGACAATATCCCAGAATGCTGTCTAAATAGCAGGAAACATGACTTATCAGGGCCTCTGGAATTTCTATTTAACTGTAGCCTCCAAACAGGCTTTGTGGCTCATGAATGTAGAAAGGCAACAATCATCCCTCTTGCAAAAGGTGGGCCATCTACAGACCCACTAGTCTTCTATGTAAAGCCAAGGAAGGAATTATCATGGAGATGATCAACAGAGATATAGTAAACCTCCAGACAATAGACCCAACCCCATTCATTCAGTTTTGTCAAGGGCAGATCATGCCTACTCAACCTGGTGGACTTCAAGAAATTCACCCAAGCAATGGATGAGAGCAAAGTCATTCACACTGCCTACCTTGACCTGGCCAAGGCATCTGACACAATACCCCACTGGGGTATTGTTGGCAAACTCAAGAGGTTGGATACAAACCTGTATATCACCCAGTGGATAGCCAAGACAGGGCCCAGGAAGTTAAAATTGGGGAGTTCACCTCTACATAGAGGCTAGTCACAAGTGAAGTCCCTCAGGGATCAGTCCTAGGACCGCTCCTTTTTGGCATTTACTTCTCAGAAGTCAAAGCCAATGTCAGTGGTCTCTGGCTGACTAAATTTGCAGATGATTACAAATTAGGAGTGGTCACTGAATCTTACACAGACACAAATATTCTCCAGGAGGGACTGGCACAGGCAAACAATTGGTGTCATCAGAGCCATGGACTAAATCTAAATGCCAAGAAATGCATAACAGTATCTTCTGGGAAGTCATCCACCCCTGGTAACTATCATATGGACAACACACCCCTTAGAGTTGATCCAATAGTCAGGGACTTAGGGACAGCCATAGATAGTAATCTAGCCTTTGATCATCACGTGTCTACAGTGGTGAGGAAATCATTCCATGCTGCACAACTTATAAACAAAGGTATAGCATCCAAGTTCAAGGAAGTCATCGTTCCACTGTATTTGGCATTCATCAGACCTATCATTGAGTACAATACTCCCCCCTTTGGTATGTACCAAACCAGGCATATCCAACAATTGGAACGTCCACAGAGGTTCCTCACTAAAAGAATACAGGGCATAATATGTCATCTGCAGACCGCCAGAATGCTCTATCCCTGTATTCGGTCTCCTACAGGCTTTTGAGGGGAGATCTATGCCTGGAATACAGGACACTCTCAGACCTCACTCTGATGGACCTCCTATATATCCACAAAACAAACAGCACCAGAATTACCCATTCTAAAGACTTAAATCTTGCCTGTGATATAAATAGGACCTGTTGGACAGATAGGTATGTATCCCAGAGAATACCATGTCTGTAGAACAGGCCGTCCATTCATGTGAAGCAGAGTTCTTCCCTAACCCAGTTCAAGTGCAACTTGGACAATTGGATGGGAAACAGGAAATTCATCCCTGGTTTGGCACCTATGTCTCTAATAGACAGAGGTAATCTGTAAATGTTTCATTTTCCAGGCCCATGCTTACACTTATCAAGGGTATCAGAACTTGTCAGAGATTTGGGATGCATGGCTAGGCTTAAAAAAACCCTTGGGGTCGTTAGACTAGTAAACAACTAAGAGCCCCCCCCCCCCAAGACACATTTTCACTGCTGCAAATCAAATTCCAGTCCCCACCTACAAGTAATATTCTTTGCTGAAAGCTGATCATTTCTCCCAAAATGTTCTTAAGCCCCATTATAGCAGTTTTAGGTGGAATATAAATACATGCCAGCGTAATCCTTTTTCCTTGCCAGTAGCCCCTTAGTACTACCGATCTACCATTAACTTCTTTATCATCTTCTATCACTATTTGAGCTCCTCTTTTCCTTTGTTCCAGAAATTCTGCTGAATAACCATCCTGAAAACCTTTCTTTATCAAATTCACATGTTCAGTTCTTTCCAAGTCGTTACCTGTAACATAGCAATTTGCACTGTACATTTTTAATATAGTTCACTACTCTTTATTTTTTGAATTTATCTGAGAGACCAGTGACAACTAAAAACAATACAGAAAGCATTGATGTGTTAACAAGTTATTATTCCCACCTTTTATGTGTAACAGCGTTTTTGTTAAATGTCTAGTTCCAGCTTTTGTGTTACATGCATATACTGTTTGGCAGGCTGATCTTTTATATAGTTCTTACATGTCATATCCATTTGCGCCTATGTCGCATCTTACAAAACTTTTTGTTTTGTTGAAAGCCCTCAAAAAACACACCCACCCATCCAATACCCCCCTAAAATTTATTAACAATACTAACACATAAAACTATGCCCATCTTCAAATATTGAAGTTTTACCCTCCTAATACAAACAAGTGTCCAAAACTGACGGCCATCATCACAAACGTGGGTTAACCTAAAAGTAGGTTATCCATGCTGAGACTCATGGTGCAGCCTATGTTTCTACGTGCTCTCTGGTTTTGTCTTATTTTTATAGCTCACTCAAATGGGAAAACACATGAATGCTTTCAGAAAACAATCTCCTAGCCATTTCACTTATCAGATTATTCCCATGGAGACATAAGGACCAGATACAGAGTTGCTAGTAAACTCACATTTGCTAGAAAAAAAAACTTTATATTAAATGTTCTTACTCATTTACTTGCTTTCTTTTAAAACTTGTTATTAGATAAAGCTAAGGGCCTGAATACAGTAATTCCTCTATGTAAGAATGAAAAAAAGTAAATCAGTTTTTTTTTGTCATGCTCTTTTGACCTTGCCCAGACGTTTTTTTTTTTTTACAATGCAGTGCATACATTTCTTAAAACTGAACAGGGACAAAGAAATGCGAATAAAAAAAAAACAGGAGCACCCATTTACATTATTATCCCCATTACACTTAAAGATAAAAGTTTACTTTATAGCATGCAAAGAAAATCATGCATTATAAAAATATTACTATTAAGAAAATTTTGTTTTTCTTACAGTTAACTTTCTCCATTCTCTTCTCCTTTTCTGAACATTAATGACATGAAGTAAAGCATATGTTTTAGAGTCCCCTACAAGTTTAACAAAGTCAAAAAAGTCCAATATTTCTAGATTTTCTTGTTCTGTCAAGTTTTACTAATATAATTTGTTTGTAATCCCACATTTGTCAATTTCCAAATTACTATTTTATTCCTGTTCTCCCAAATCCTCTCTCTGCTTCATTTCCAATGTACTCTCAATTATTTTAGTCAACTCTTGTGCTTTTTTCCCCTCTCAAGCATTTTTCATTGAAACATTGGAAAATGTTTCACAGGCGCAGTCTCTCTGTGGTCATTACCAAAACAAGAAGCAGAATCTCCTGTTCCACAGCTCACTTTAGATGGACAAACTTTTGTAATTCCTCCTTAGCATGTACTGCATCAAACACTGTCCCCTCTAGAAAAGAACATTTTGAAAACAGCAGGGTACAGCAGTTTGAATATTATGGCTGTTTCTAGACATTCCCTGAATTCTGAAATAAATTTACTCCTTTTCTGTTTGGTGTACAGTAAGTAATCATTCTCCACAAACACTCTGCTGTCTCCCTTTGTCCTTCTGCCAATAGTTTTGTCAGAATCACCTCCTTTTGCTGGTAGGATTGGATCTTTGCTATTAAAGGTCTAGGTTGCTTTTCCATAGCCAGGTTTGGAGCATACACGCAATGTGTCCTTTTAATTAATAACTCCTGCTGTGGGAATCCCGGTCCAGTTGCTTATTCATGCTTTCATAAAATGAATACAGTCTGTTCCTTCCAGCTTCTCTGATACAGCAGAAAATCTTAGGTTTTCCTTACATGCTCTGTCCTCAATCTATTTTTTTAGGGATTTCCTACCTGAATTTCTCTTAAAATTGATATTTGACACGGGCAACTAACTCAAAAATTGGTGCCTGGAAAAAAACAGAAAAAAGGCTGTATATCAAGCCGAGTATTTCAGAAAAAAGGCTATACATCCAGCTGAGTATTTAGGGATTTCCTACCTGAATTTCACTTAAAATTGATATTTGACACGGGCAACTAACTCAAAAATTGGTGCCTGGAAAAAAACAGAAAAAAGGCTGTATATCAAGCCGAGTATTTCAGAAAAAAGGCTATATATCCAGCTGAGTATTTAGGGATTTCCTACCTGAATTTCACTTAAAATTGATATTTGACACGGGCAACTAACTCAAAATTGGTGCCTGGAAAAAAACAGAAAAAAGGCTGTATATCAAGCAGAGTATTTCAGAAAAAAGGCTATATATCCAGCTGAGTATTTAGGGATTTCCTACCTGAATTTCACTTAAAATTGATATTTGACACGGGCAACTAACTCAAAAATTGGTGCCTGGAAAAAAACAGAAAAAGGCTGTATATCAAGCCGAGTATTTCAGAAAAAGGCTATATATCCAGCTGAGTATTTAGGATTTCCTACCTGAATTTCACTTAAAATTGATATTTGACACGGGCAACTAACTCAAAAATTGGTGCCTGGAAAAAAACAGAAAAAAGGCTGTATATCAAGCCGAGTATTTCAGAAAAAAGGCTATATATCCAGCTGAGTATTTAGGGATTTCCTACCTGAATTTCACTTAAAATTGATATTTGACACGGGCAACTAACTCAAAAATTGGTGCCTGGAAAAAAACAGAAAAAAGGCTGTATATCAAGCAGAGTATTTCAGAAAAAAGGCTATATATCCAGCTGAGTATTTAGGGATTTCCTACCTGAATTTCACTTAAAATTGATATTTGACACGGGCAACTAACTCAAAAATTGGTGCCTGGAAAAAACAGAAAAAAGGCTGTATATCAAGCCGAGTATTTCAGAAAAAAGGCTATATATCCAGCTGAGTATTTAGGGATTTCCTACCTGAATTTCACTTAAAATTGATATTTGACACGGGCAACTAACTCAAAATTGGTGCCTGGAAAAAACAGAAAAAGGCTGTATATCAAGCCGAGTATTTCAGAAAAAGGCTATATATCCAGCTGAGTATTTAGGGATTTCCTACCTGAATTTCACTTAAAATTGATATTTGACACGGGCAACTAACTCAAAAATTGGTGCCTGGAAAAAACAGAAAAAGGCTGTATATCAAGCCGAGTATTTCAGAAAAAAGGCTATATATCCAGCTGAGTATTTAGGGATTTCCTACCTGAATTTCACTTAAAATTGATATTTGACACGGGCAACTAACTCAAAAATTGGTGCCTGGAAAAAACAGAAAAAGGCTGTATATCAAGCAGTATTTCAGAAAAAAGGCTATATATCCAGCTGAGTATTTAGGGATTTCCTACCTGAATTTCACTTAAAATTGATATTTGACACGGGCAACTAACTCAAAAATTGGTGCCTGGAAAAAACAGAAAAAGGCTGTATATCAAGCAGAGCATTTCAGAAAAAAGGCTATATATCCAGCTGAGTATTTAGGGATTTCCTACCTGAATTTCACTTAAAATTGATATTTGACACGGGCAACTAACTCAAAAATTGGTGCCTGGAAAAAAAACAGAAAAAAGGCTGTATATCAAGCCGAGTATTTCAGAAAAAAGGCTATATATCCAGCTGAGTATTTAGGATTTCCTACCTGAATTTCACTTAAAATTGATATTTGACACGGGCAACTAACTCAAAAATTGGTGCCTGGAAAAAACAGAAAAAGGCTGTATATCAAGCGAGTATTTCAGAAAAAAGGCTATATATCCAGCTGAGTATTTAGGGATTTCCTACCTGAATTTCACTTAAAATTGATATTTGACACGGGCAACTAACTCAAAAATTGGTGCCTGGAAAAAAACAGAAAAAAGGCTGTATATCAAGCCGAGTATTTCAGAAAAAAGGCTATATATCCAGCTGAGTATTTAGGGATTTCCTACCTGAATTTCACTTAAAATTGATATTTGACACGGGCAACTAACTCAAAAATTGGTGCCTGGAAAAACAGAAAAAGGCTGTATATCAAGCCGAGTATTTCAGAAAAAAGGCTATATATCCAGCTGAGTATTTAGGGATTTCCTACCTGAATTTCACTTAAAATTGATATTTGACACGGGCAACTAACTCAAAAATTGGTGCCTGGAAAAAAAACAGAAAAAAGGCTGTATATCAAGCCGAGTATTTCAGAAAAAAGGCTATATATCCAGCTGAGTATTTAGGGATTTCCTACCTGAATTTCACTTAAAATTGATATTTGACACGGGCAACTAACTCAAAAATTGGTGCCTGGAAAAAACAGAAAAAGGCTGTATATCAAGCAGAGTATTTCAGAAAAAGGCTATATATCCAGCTGAGTATTTAGGGATTTCCTACCTGAATTTCACTTAAAATTGATATTTGACACGGGCAACTAACTCAAAAATTGGTGCCTGGAAAAAAACAGAAAAAAGGCTGTATATCAAGCCGAGTATTTCAGAAAAAGGCTATATATCGAGCTGAGTATTTAGGGATTTCCTACCTGAATTTCACTTAAAATTGATATTTGACACGGGCAACTAACTCAAAAATTGGTGCCTGGAAAAAACAGAAAAAGGCTGTATATCAAGCCGAGTATTTCAGAAAAAGGCTATATATCCAGCTGAGTATTTAGGGATTTCCTACCTGAATTTCACTTAAAATTGATATTTGACACGGGCAACTAACTCAAAATTGGTGCCTGGAAAAAAACAGAAAAAGGCTGTATATCAAGCCGAGTATTTCAGAAAAAGGCTATATATCCAGCTGAGTATTTAGGGATTTCCTACCTGAATTTCACTTAAAATTGATATTTGACACGGGCAACTAACTCAAAAATTGGTGCCTGGAAAAAACAGAAAAAGGCTGTATATCAAGCCGAGTATTTCAGAAAAAGGCTATATATCCAGCTGAGTATTTAGGGATTTCCTACCTGAATTTCACTTAAAATTGATATTTGACACGGGCAACTAACTCAAAAATTGGTGCCTGGAAAAAACAGAAAAAGGCTGTATATCAAGCCGGTATTTCAGAAAAAGGCTATATATCCAGCTGAGTATTTAGGGATTTCCTACCTGAATTTCACTTAAAATTGATATTTGACACGGGCAACTAACTCAAAAATTGGTGCCTGGAAAAAACAGAAAAAGGCTGTATATCAAGCCGAGTATTTCAGAAAAAGGCTATATATCCAGCTGAGTATTTAGGGATTTCCTACCTGAATTTCACTTAAAATTGATATTTGACACGGGCAACTAACTCAAAAATTGGTGCCTGGAAAAAACAGAAAAAGGCTGTATATCAAGCCGAGTATTTCAGAAAAAGGCTATATATCCAGCTGAGTATTTAGGATTTCCTACCTGAATTTCACTTAAAATTGATATTTGACACGGGCAACTAACTCAAAAATTGGTGCCTGGAAAAAAACAGAAAAAGGCTGTATATCAAGCCGAGTATTTCAGAAAAAGGCTATATATCCAGCTGAGTATTTAGGGATTTCCTACCTGAATTTCACTTAAAATTGATATTTGACACGGGCAACTAACTCAAAAATTGGTGCCTGGAAAAAACAGAAAAAGGCTGTATATCAAGCCGAGTATTTCAGAAAAAGGCTATATATCCAGCTGAGTATTTAGGGATTTCCTACCTGAATTTCACTTAAAATTGATATTTGACACGGGCAACTAACTCAAAAATTGGTGCCTGGAAAAAACAGAAAAAGGCTGTATATCAAGCCGAGTATTTCAGAAAAAGGCTATATATCCAGCTGAGTATTTAGGATTTCCTACCTGAATTTCACTTAAAATTGATATTTGACACGGGCAACTAACTCAAAAATTGGTGCCTGGAAAAAACAGAAAAAGGCTGTATATCAAGCGAGTATTTCAGAAAAAGGCTATATATCCAGCTGAGTATTTAGGGATTTCCTACCTGAATTTCACTTAAAATTGATATTTGACACGGGCAACTAACTCAAAATTGGTGCCTGGAAAAAAACAGAAAAAGGCTGTATATCAAGCCTAGTATTTCAGAAAAAAGGCTATATATCCAGCTGAGTATTTAGGGATTTCCTACCTGAATTTCACTTAAAATTGATATTTGACACGGGCAACTAACTCAAAATTGGTGCCTGGAAAAAACAGAAAAAGGCTGTATATCAAGCCGAGTATTTCAGAAAAAAGGCTATATATCCAGCTGAGTATTTAGGGATTTCCTACCTGAATTTCACTTAAAATTGATATTTGACACGGGCAACTAACTCAAAAATTGGTGCCTGGAAAAAAAACAGAAAAAAGGCTGTATATCAAGCCGAGTATTTCAGAAAAAGGCTATATATCCAGCTGAGTATTTAGGGATTTCCTACCTGAATTTCACTTAAAATTGATATTTGACACGGGCAACTAACTCAAAAATTGGTGCCTGGAAAAAACAGAAAAAGGCTGTATATCAAGCCGAGTATTTCAGAAAAAGGCTATATATCCAGCTGAGTATTTAGGGATTTCCTACCTGAATTTCACTTAAAATTGATATTTGACACGGGCAACTAACTCAAAAATTGGTGCCTGGAAAAAACAGAAAAAGGCTGTATATCAAGCCGAGTATTTCAGAAAAAGGCTATATATCCAGCTGAGTATTTAGGGATTTCCTACCTGAATTTCACTTAAAATTGATATTTGACACGGGCAACTAACTCAAAAATTGGTGCCTGGAAAAAACAGAAAAAGGCTGTATATCAAGCAGAGTATTTCAGAAAAAGGCTATATATCCAGCTGAGTATTTAGGGATTTCCTACCTGAATTTCACTTAAAATTGATATTTGACACGGGCAACTAACTCAAAAATTGGTGCCTGGAAAAAACAGAAAAAGGCTGTATATCAAGCCGAGTATTTCAGAAAAAGGCTATATATCCAGCTGAGTATTTAGGATTTCCTACCTGAATTTCACTTAAAATTGATATTTGACACGGGCAACTAACTCAAAAATTGGTGCCTGGAAAAAAAAAGAAAAAGGCTGTATATCAAGCCGAGTATTTCAGAAAAAAGGCTATATATCCAGCTGAGTATTTAGGGATTTCCTACCTGAATTTCACTTAAAATTGATATTTGACACGGGCAACTAACTCAAAAATTGGTGCCTGGAAAAAAAAACAGAAAAAGGCTGTATATCAAGCCGAGTATTTCAGAAAAAGGCTATATATCCAGCTGAGTATTTAGGGATTTCCTACCTGAATTTCACTTAAAATTGATATTTGACACGGGCAACTAACTCAAAAATTGGTGCCTGGAAAAAAACAGAAAAAAGGCTGTATATCAAGCAGAGTATTTCAGAAAAAAGGCTATATATCCAGCTGAGTATTTAGGGATTTCCTACCTGAATTTCACTTAAAATTGATATTTGACACGGGCAACTAACTCAAAAATTGGTGCCTGGAAAAAAAACAGAAAAAAGGCTGTATATCAAGCCGAGTATTTCAGAAAAAAGGCTATATATCCAGCCGAGTATTTAGCCCTTCGTTAAGCCTCGCTACGCTCGGGCTCTCTTCGCTCCCCTCCCTGCCCCCAAATCCCACCCGCCCCCAGTACCTCTACATTTATAGCCATAAAACCACTCCCTCTAGCACTAGGTCCAATCACCTCTGTTTACCAAGTAATTCCTCACCCAATCCCTGGGAACTCCTCCAACCTTGTATCTACCCCACCCCCGCCCTCTCCTCCTCCTCTCATTCTATAAGCTACCCATTCTCTCCCTCTATCATCTGTAAGAGTATTTTTTAGGGCCCATTACCATAAGTATATAGATATGTGGTACTTCTTTCTTGTTCCATTTCTATTAACCTCTTATTTCACAACCTTGTATGAAACCCAAAATCTGTTATTGCTCTCAACTTCTACGACTGAGACCAATACTATTGGAATTAAATTCACTAACTATTATCATGTTCATGGTACTTGGGAGGATGCAACCTCCTGCTCGCTGCTACCTCATCCAATTACCTCAAAAAGAAATATAAGCCCCAAACTGAAGCATACTTACAAAATTTTAGATAAATTCCTAAAACTTATCTCCAAATTCAGACTTAATCTGCTACCACATGGGGATATACACCCCAACCCTGGCCCTGCCAGCATTGACCAGCATTCCTCTCCTTGTATTGACCTTAGTTCCAATCCTATTACTGCCCGCCCTACCAATTCTCTTCTTACCTGTCATCTGAACATCAGAAGCATCAACAACAAGGTACATGAACTTCATGCAGTACTGGTAGACCTTTCCCCATAGATCTTGTGTCTAACTGAAACTTGGTTAAAACCCACAACTACCGATAATGAAATACTAATCCCTGGTTATAATATACATAGGAGAGACAGAGTCCCCAGGAAAGGAGGTGGGGTAGCCATACTCTATAAATCCGATCTAATTGTATCTATTGATGTTATGCAACCACCTCAAATTAACAATGCAGAAATACTTATTTCCAAGCTTCAGATTAACAGCAATAAATTTATCTATATAATTTGTATGTATATTCCCCCAGGAAATAATATAGATACTCTCGAAGCCACCCTTCACTGGATATCAACTCATTTCCCTCAAGAGACCTTAGTTCTCGGAGACTTTAATATAGATTGGACTACCTGTTCCCCTTTAGCTCCTTCTACACACATTAATCTATACTCTTTCAAGCAAATTATTAATATTCCCACCAGGATAGGCAAATCTAACCAGAAAGACAGTATACTTGACTGGGTGCTAATTAATAGTCATCCTGACCTTTATACATCTGGCACCCTCCTGATAGCCTAAGTGACCACCATCTCACCTACATAATTAAGCACAAAATAGCCATTCCAAAGCAACTCACACTAAGAGCTGTTAGAAATAAAAGAAATTTGACTTAACCAAATTTCAACTAGAATTAAATTCCTGTAACTGGACAATACTAAAATATCTACCCTTAGATGAAGCAGTGCTATACTTTAACAAAAAATTCCTAGAAATTCTCAATTTTCATGCTCCGATTCGTTCAAAGAAAACCAAAACTGTAGATGTTCCTTGGCTTTCAAAAGAAACAAGGCAGAAAATTAATCTCAGAAATAAAGCTTGGTCTGTTTGGCGTACTACTAAACTCCCTCCTGACCAAATTAAATATAGACAACTTAGGAATGAAACGAAAAGACTAATATTACTAGATAAAAGACAATACTATTGTAAATTGCAAACTGAACACCAAAGCTGTCCACAAAAATTCTGGGCTGGACTAAAACTTCTTCACCCTGGTTGCACTACTACCCCTGTCCCTGCTACACTCATTGATAAATCCCCTGACGTAGTCTCCAATAGCTTTAACCGCTTCTTCACTGAGACAATTCAAACTCTGTCTAATCAACTGCCACCCAGCTCCCATACCCTTGACTCTCCCACCTACAAAAATATTCCCCTATTTACCTTTCAACCTGTAGCAACTTCATTCATTTGTAAATTAATCAAAAAACTAAAACCCTCCACACTCTCAGCTGATCAACTCCCAGCTGAATATTTGCAAAAAACAGCTGAGGCCATTGCCTACCCTGTGTCAATTCTCATCAATCGCTCCTTAGCAGAGGCCAAAATCCCCGATATCTGGAAGATATCTTATGTAATTCCTCTCCACAAAGGTGGCACTTCCACAGAGCTCTCTAACTATAGGCCCATATCTATACTTTCCCCTCTAGCAAAGATAATGGAAAAATGTGCTCAGAAACAGTTCATGCAACACCTACTCGTCAACCAGCTATTGGCTGATACCCAACATGGTTTCAGACCTCTCCACAGTACTACCTCAGCCCTTCTTGTCTTCTCAAATACCATAAACACCTATCGAAATAATAATAATATCTCATCTGCACTATTCCTGGATCTGTCCAAAGCCTTCGATATGGTGGATCATAAACTTCTAATCAACACATTGCCTTCACTTTGTCTGGATACCATTGCCATACAATGGTTTAGTTCCTATCTGGCAGAAAACAAGCAGTTTTATGGCAGACCAAACTCTCTAAGTTACTACCCAATACATTGGGAGTCCCTCAAGGATCTATTTTAGGGCCACTGTTATTTTCCATCTTTATCAATGACCTACATACAGTCATACCTAATGCCAGTTGTATACAATACGCAGACGACTCCACGTTGATATGCTCTGGTACAACCCCCTCAGAGTTACAATTATTAACCCAGTCTACTTTTAGCAAAATAGAAAACTGGCTCTCTAGTCGTCGCTTGATACTTAATCCTAAAAAAACAAAAATGTTGTTGTTTCCACCGACTAAAAGGTCTTGCTCCATCAACTTTACTATCCAAGCTAAGGATGGGACCATAATTTCTCCGGACCTTTCGACAAAATTATTAGGGGTAACCATAGACAACAACCTAAAATTTGATATACACGCAAACCAAATGATTAAAACCATAAATAAGAAGCTAGGTTCGTTATATAGAATAAATAGCTTCTTGACCCCCCAAGCCAAAATTGCCATTGCCCAGACTCACCTTCTCTCATCACTCTTGTACTCGTCCCCCTTACTTCACAACATAAGTAAAACTGTCATGAACAAGCTCTCCAATTGCTACAATCATATCGCTAGGTTTGTTACTGGGTCACCATATAGGACCCATCATTGTACCAACTTAGCCAAGCTCAACTGGACTGAGCTACCGAACCTAATCTCTTACAACCTACTAGTCCTTACCCACAAAATTATATACAACCCCGAATACACTCCTTCACTCAAAATGCTGCTTCCCCTTTGTAACAACCCACGGCCATTAAGGTCATCCAACCGTCTCCTAATCCAAACATTCAAAACTAACAACTCAGCTGGTGACTCCCTTCTCACCAACTCTGCAGGGAAAATTTGGAACAAACTTCCCCCTGATATTACCTCTCTCTCCACTTTAAGTCAATTTAAAACTAAGCTAAAAACACACCTGGGTTCAATGCGAACTTGCCATTGCCTAAACCCGGGATAATTAACTCTCTGTTTGACTAAAAGCCCGAGCACCTGGCTAATATCCTACATTTCCTTATTATCCTAATTCTTACTTACATCCAAGATAAATTTGATGGAATAACTTATTGAGTTCTAGTTTAATATGTATAATTTTACACTGTGATATAAATGTTTTTTGTTACATGTTCTGGAGCTTTTCTCCCCGGGCCTCCGCTGAAAATGGACATATATCCAGTCGGATCCTCCCGGTTAACAAATGTAAAATAAATAAAAAAAATAAAAATAAATAAAAATAAATATCTCTTCTTGAGTAGTCTCATATTTAGCCAGCCTTTTCTTCATTTCAATCTCTCCTTTTGGCAGTTTTATCACCTGATTTGAAAACCTGTTTAATGCTTCTTCCATTTTTCCAACTTTTTATTTGAGTTGATCTGCTCCACCAGTGTTTTGTTTATTTTAATCAGGTCTGTGTGCTACTTTCCTCTAGGTTACTGGAGGTCATGTCTGGAGCTTGCACTGGTTATTTTTTCCTCTAGGTTACTGGAGGTCATGTCTGGAGCTTGCACTGGTTTTTGCTAAACAGCCGCAGTACTCTTCCTACTCTGTCCCCCCCCCCCCTTCTTTTGCAGCAGACTCTCGTTCAGAGCCTCTGTATTTACTTTTTCCTGGCATCCAGGCAGTGCACTTACATTTCTGGGTACATTTCAGTAACTGGCTAGTAAGTCCACTGGCTTTCTCTTCTGAGTTTCTGTTTTCACACTGGGAGAGCTAGAATTAAGCTGTTACTCAGTGTGCAGCCATCCTGGAAGTCTAGCTCAGACATCTTGCCTCCAATGAACATTTGACAGTGGAAAACAAGCAAGCTAATATCTTTTGCAGCTGTAAGCACCTTAGCATTTTCATGGCTTTCATATTTTTGTTTTATTTTTAAAGCATACATGCTTATAAAAACACCAATTTACAGCTTAATCCAAAGGTATAGTAATCTAGATGTTCATCCTTTCAAATTAAGACAGAAAATATTCTAGTTCTACATATAATCAGTGCACTTTTATACTTCTCCCCCACCCCAGCAGCCCAAAATCAAAGCATATGAACATTACACTTGCTTTAGTCCAGCCTTTTTTCTCTTGTTATACTGTAAAACCTATACCTCTTAGAACTAAAAAAAAGTGTATACTTTAATATGTCTTACAGTCACTGAAAGAATTCCGCCATACTTAAAATACCACTGATTACACACTACACAAAACTGCTTTACTGTATAACACCACAGAAGGGTCTATCCTACCTTGTATTATGGTTGTATTTTACTACCTTTTTCCCTTTAAATTGGCTCCTAAACCTACAGATAGTCTTCCTTCATCTAATGCATTATTCAGTGTCCTGGATATAGCCCTCCCACCCCCCCCCCCATTACCTCACATCCTACCTTAGTCTATATCTGTCTCCTAGAGCCTTGGGCACCATTTTTAAATCTTGTTCACTACCTTTTCTAGCCTCCCTCCTCCCTACGGTGTTCAGGTTACCGTGCTCAACAGTACACCTGGTATAATTTGCCAATATCTGCTTATATTCTGTAGAAATGGTGTTTAAGTGACTGTTACAATATCATCATCGTGGTTTAGCTGTTAAAAGCTGTACTGTAGTTTACCTGTTAAAATGTACTTACTCTAAGCTGAACTTGATTATTTAATACTAGTGTATGCTCTTTGTACACATGGTCTCTCGCACGCAAGACACAGTGCTAGGCACTGTTCTCACGTTTATTCTGCTGGGGTCATAAAGTCAACCAAGTTACTTTCATGCTGAATGTTTTTTTGCTTTACAACATTGTTCACTCGCAAAAACAGTGCTAAGTACTGTTCTCTGAATTATTCTGCTGCAGGATATATTGTTCACTAAGCCACTAAAATGCTAAATGTTGTATAGTTTAATTTATGAATCTCTTGCATGACAGCGCTAAGCACTGTTCTCAGATTTATTCCACTGAAGCTATAAGGCACTAAAGTACTTTTATGCTAAATGATGTGTGTTAGAGTGATTTAATATCCAGCTATGAGAACTGAATTGCTATCATTTAAGGAGTCTCTAGCAAAGACGTTTTAGCAAGGCAAAAATGGACAATATTGTGTATTTGTTCAGAACTGTGTTTTTTACTTCTTAGGTTAGTTATCTGTTATGTGTAACTCAATAGCACTGAATGTTGCTACAATCCCTACCATAGCTCCATGCAACCTTGTCTTCTGCTCTGCCCTTTTTCCTCCTAAAATTCTATCCAGTAAATCTGTATTTTCCACCTTACTTGAAATACAGAGTATCCTGTCCTACAGCTATATACTGAGATCTCCTCCCCCAGAAAACAGCAACAGAATACTGCTGCAAAGTCTGAAACAAAGTATGTTACATGTCTTTATAAATTCCAAACCTGCTACACTCTATTAAACTGTCCTGTTATTTAGGCAGTGTACCTAGGAAACCCTGTTCAGCACTGTACCTTAAACGACCAGCTGAACAATTTCCCTCTCTCCCAGCATTTTCCCTTCTCTCCCAACTACTGAAACCCTATGCAGAACACTTAATTATTTTTAATGAACCCTGTGGTGCTCCTACCCATCTCCCAGTACTCCATAAGGGCTCAAAATGAAAATGCCACAGAAGGGTTTATCCTACCTTGTATTATGGTTGGATTTTACTAGCTTGTTCCCTTTAAATTGGCTCCTAAACCTACTGATAGTCTTCCTTCATCTATTGCCCACTACGCTCCCCTCCCTGCCCCCAGTGGTCCTATCTTTATTACAAACAGTAACTACTCCCACCTTTCAAACATCGTATAACATCACTACACCTATACTTCCTCCTACAGCTTCTCACTACTATCCCTCCTACTCAGCTAATATGTACAAGCACACCATACCTACACTCACTGCATGCACAGTCATTGCATACATCACATCTTACCAAACCTCCACCATTCCCACACTCAATCACTACCACTTTACCACCACACACACCACTACTCATATCCCACCTCTGCTCTACTACTCTCCCATCAGGTCAACAACCTTCCCAATACACCCTCTATATAGACTACAGACCACAATATCTAAACTAAAAACAACCCCACAACTTAATATAACCCTACCACCATACCTATTACCCACAGAACACAATCAAAAAACTTCCATTATAATCACGCATATACAGAAATTGATAAAACTAATAATCTCATCCATATCCAACCTAGCACTCAATGGAGACATCCATCCCACTCCTGGCCCCTCAATCTCCAACCCCTCCTCTCATCATCAGACTACAAACCACATCTTCTCCCAAATCACAGCCAATAGAAAGCCAACTGACCTTCTGATAAGCCTAGATATTAGAAGTATATGCAACAAGGTGCATTAATTCCATGCCACCATAGACTTCTCCTCTCCTGATGTAGTGATCCTTACAGAAACATGGTTAAAACTACACATTACTAATGAGCAAATCTCCCCTACTGGTTACAATATACTAAGAGTAGACAGACTAAACAAAAAAGGAGGTGGTACAGATATATTTAAACAGCATCTAGACATCTAGATCTTAAAGTTAGCAGCTCCCCAAATAGGTAAGGAAGAAATAATATATACCAACCTTAAAATAAACCAAAATAAAACCCTAAACATAATAGGTTGCTACTTCCCACCTGGTCAAAACATCCCTCCACTTGAAAACCTCCTCAGCTGGACTAACACCACCTACTCCAAGGAACTTAAATTCTAGGAGACTTCAACACTGACTAGCAATCCTGTTCTAGCAACCACCCAACCCATCATGTAAACCTTCATGGCTTCACCCAATTAGTACAGTCACCTACTAGGATAAATAAAAACTCCAACAAACGCACTACCCTTGATTGGATACTAGTCAATGAGGGCCCCCAGTCATATATAGCAGGCTGCCTATCGGACAGCCTTAGTGATCACTCCCCAACTTTCCTACTAAGAAAACACCTTTATAAAGTGAAACCCATCATCTACCGTCAAATATGCAAAAAAAATAACTTCAACCTCTCTCATTCAACTCATCCCTAAAAGACTAACTGGCAACCTCTAAAATACCTCAAACTAGATGACGCAGTTGACTACTTTAATAAAACATTCCTATACATCCTTTAATTACCAGGCCCCCATAAGACATTCCCGAACTAGAGCCCAACCATCCCCATGGCTACAAAAAAACACCAAGTCTGAAATGAAAACCAGGGATAAAGCCTGGGACAAACTGGCACAAAACCAAAAACCTCTCTACTAGGCAAACATTCCAAAAACTACACAATAGAACAAAAAGCTTATAAAACAGGACAAAATCCAATACTATCAAGTCTGCTCTTACCTCCTCCCAACATAACCCCAAACAATTCTGGTCCTCAAACTCCATCCTCCACCCTGGTAAAGTAAGTACACCCACTCCTAACTTAGCTCACGCCTCCGAAAATATTGCTACCTCTTTCAACAATCACTTCACACAAAGCGTACTAGCTAGACAACACAACCCCCCCATAAACCCACACCATCAACTACAACTAACAATCTCCCCACTAGCTTCTCTTTCTCTCCTGTTCCTACCTCCAAAATAAAACTATTAACTAAACTTAAAACCATCAGTTTAGCAGCAGACAACCTCCCAAGTGAATACCTTCAACTTGCAGCTGACGCTCTAGCCTACCCAGTATCACTCTTGAGTAACAGATCTCTGTCAGAAAGTTATGTTCCCACACTATGGAAAGTCTCACACATAATTCCCCTACACAAAGGAGGCCCCTCCACAGATCGAACCAGTTACTGCCCCCATAGCTATTCTCTCGCCACTCTCCAAATACTAGAGAGATGCATTCATTCTCAAGTTTCAGATCACCTCCTTGCTAACAACCTCCTCTCCAACACACAACACGGTTTCCAACCTAACCATAGCACCACCACAGCCTTACTCTCTTTCTCTAACACTATCCTACAAAATAAAAATGCAGGTTGTCTCCTCAGCTACCTTCCTAGACCTCTCTAAAGCTTTTGCCATGGTCCCACACAAACTCATCTCTCTTCTCAATAACCTATCCTTCTCTCAACTAGTCATCAACTGGTTTCAGTGTTACCCATCTCACCGCCAACAAGCAGTTGTTTGGCAGGATGACCTATCCTCCCCAACTACCAGTCTCCATAGGGGTTTCCCAAGGGTCCATCCTGGGACCCCTAATCTTCTGTTTTTATCAATAATCTAGCCTCAGCCACAACACATGGCACACACATACAATACGCAGATGACTCAACCATCATCTGCACAGCCCACTCCCTACCCAAACTGCAAAAAGTCACACATGAAGCTTTTTCCTCTATTGAAACTTGGTTATCCAATGCCAAACTAATATTCAACCCAAACAAAACAAAATGACTAATCTTCAAACCTACCAAACTTACCCTAGACGACTCTCACTTTAACATCACAGCAAAAGACACCACCACCATCCATCCTACAGAACACACCAAATTACTAGGAGTAAAAATAGACAATAAACTTAACTTTGACATGCACATTTCCATGACCATTAAAAAAGTGCACAAAAACACTAGGAGGATTATATAGAAATCAGCAACTACTTACCAAAGCAGCTAAAATTTCAGTAGCAAATTCTCATCTTATCTCTACCCTACTTTACGCCTCTCCGATATTTACTAACCTTAGACAATGTGACCTAAATAAGCTCGAAACCTGCTACAACAAAATCGCCAAATTCGCCACAGGGGCTTCCTACCATACTCACCATTGTCTCTCACTAGCAGATCTGGGCTGGCTAGAGCTCCCCCACCTCCTTCAATGGTAACAACTCGCCCACAAACTATTAACCAACCACTAAAAGTCCCATCTCTCCAGAATCTACTCCAACCCTACATAACCACGAGACCACTAAGATCCAGTCACAAAAACCTCCTACAGGTCACAAGAGCCAGTAACTCTGCTGGAGAAGTATTATTCTCCTGCACTATAGCCAAACTCTGGAACTCCCTCCCATCCTCAATTACCTCTGTAACTTCTTGCACCCACTTCAAATCCTTACTAAAATCACACTTAAAAACTTGCCAGAAATGCCCTTGCAACCCCCACTCTTATACCATCCACTCCAACCACCCACTACCTCTCTCGGCCCCCCCCCTATCAACAAACTACTCTTAACAAGCTTAGCTACTCATGTTCCCAGCTACCTACCACACAGTACTAACTTCTTGTAGCAACAACTGCTCATGGCTGTTATGCACCTCAAAAACAGATTATATCAATTGTACAGTGATGAATCTCAACCACATTTGTAACCATGTTTTAAAATTGTACTATGTTCTACAGCTGTTTACATCTATGTTTTATTCTTGTCTTACATCCTCATCTGGACTAATGTCTATATTTTAAATGCTATGTTTAACTGTATAATGTAAGTAATACTTAATATGGAGCTTTTCTCCCCGGGCCTCCGCTGAAAAGGGACCTGTGTCCAGTCAGACTCTCCCGGTCAACAAATGTAAATAAATAATTATAACATGCAGTTTACATCATGAAATGTTTTATACAAATACTAACTTCCCCCCTTTTAGTGTCCTAAATGCTGAGGATATAAAGTGGGGTATATATTTTGCAGTCCACCCACAAATTTAACAAAGTCAACAAAAGTCTAGTGTTTTTCAGCAACTTTTTCTTGTAAAACCACACTTCAGAAATGGGATAAGATGCTTTACAGTCTTCTACTTACTCACTCATTTCACAGTTACTAGTCTTGTTCCTGTTCATCTACATCTTCCAACACCACACTATGGTTCAAGTACAAGGTACTGCTGATTCTTCTAATCAACTCCTGTGCTTTTTTCCGTCTCTCAAGCATTTTCCTTTGGTCTTAATGAACGTCTCCCTTGCCCCTGTTCTAAAACTCCAGGCTGCTAGATTATAGATGTTCTTTGTGTTTCACTGTTGCAGTCACTACATTTGGGTAATCTGCTGGCAGGTTGCTCTCAGTCGGCCTAACAAAGTCTTGGGTCCTGCATCGGTTGCTGTCCCTTCTTCCATGATGTCAGGTCGTCAGGGGTATAAAACATGCAGCCTATGCCATTACATCAGTCTTTCTTGCTGAGCGGTGCCCGAAGCAGAAGCAGTTCGCAAGTGCTGGTCGGCAGACTCCTGAAATTTTCGTTTTTGAGTTTCAGAACCAAAGTCTTCAACTAAAAAGCTAAGTACCCCGTTGGGGAAACTTTTTCTTGCTCCTTACCGATGTCAGTAAAAGTTAATAACTGCATTACTTGTGGGAAGCAAATACCTCATAAGGATTTTCATTTGTACTGTACTCCTTGCCTAGGCCCTGACCACAACGTACCTTGCTGTCGGTTTTGTGCTAAACTTAATCAACACACTATTAAACGTTGGTATATTTTTGCTTCTATATATTTTGGCTCACAATTTAACTATCCAGAAATGTCGTCCGTCAGCAATCCGACTACCGAAATACCTAAAAAATGCAAAGAAAAAGATAAAGACAGACCGTCGAGGGCCAAAAATTATGACGCTTCTCCTAAGCCAGCCGCTAGTGTGCCGGTATTCAGTGAGGCACTTTCGCAGCCCCTGATACCCGCTACTTTTGATTCGCAGGCCTCTACTGAGACCCATTCGGAGTCCGGTATACCGCGAGATGCTTCAATTATTGAACCCGGGGATGTCTCTACCTTAGATGGGTCCGAAGCCACTGTCCAGGCACCGGCTTCTGAGGGTGTTTTCAGGCCTACAGATTTGTATATTAAACCAATGCCATCTTCAAAATTAAGGCCAAAATCTACATCTATGTCTAAAAAAATGACGCTTGGGCCACGTGTGCAGGCCCCTATGCCTAAAAAACAAATGATCAAAATAGCTTAAGATTTAATTACTCTGATCAGGGGTAGCCAACCCCCCCCCCCTTCTAAGAGACCTAGGCAAGACATTGATTATGAATCTTCTGAACAGGATTCTATTTCTTCTGACTCTTCTAATGAGCAGGATTTGTCTATATCTACTTATGAGGACTCTGATGCAGTAGACTCCATTCCTTCTGCTTCACCCCCTGAGGATTTTTCTTTTGGGGAAACTTTACATACCTTAAGGGAAAATTTCCACTGGGAAAGTCAGGATTTCTCTGAATCTAAAAAGAGACTTGGGGATTTTCTTCTTCTTCCTCAGCATAGGCCTTTGGCTATACCTCCTGTTCTAGACATTTTGATGATGTTTTTTCAGAATCTAGTATGGCTCCTGATTCTCTGCCTCCGGCTCCTTGTAAGCCAGACAGATACTACAGGGTTCCTGACTCCCACAAATTCCTTTTCAAAAATCCTACTGCAGATCCTGAAACCATTTATCAGGGTCCTAAGGGCATTAAGGCCTCTACAGCTAAAAATCCTACACCTTCTGACAGAGATTCCAGGGCGCTGGATAGATGGGGTAAGAAGGTTTACACTTCTGCAACCTTGGCAATCAGGGCTTTAAACTGTCAATTTCATATCCTTAAATATCAACAGCATATCATGGAACATCTTAAACAGAAAATTATGTTAAGTTCTGACTGTGTGAAAAATAAAAATATACAGAATTTATTGCATTCAGCTGACCAAGTTGGAAAACATACTTTGCAATGTGGTTTTGATTCTTTGGAGGCCTCTTGCAGGGCTGCTGTAACTGGGTCTGTGCTAAGAAGGCATGCTTGGCTCAAAAAGCAAACTCTACCTGATCATGTTAAAGCAAAATTGTTGGATGCTCCTTTACAACAGGACCGTCTCTTTGGTAATGAGGCTGAAGAAGTTTTAAAATGATGGAAGATAAAGCTAAACCTATGCAAACTGTGAAAGATTTCTTACAAGTGCAACCTCCAAGGTTTAGTAGGCACTGGCCTACTAAGAACTGGTCCTTTCCAGTTCCTCCTTCAAGAGTCACTCAAGTCAAACACAGACATTTCAAAGGCTCCAGATTTCAGTCACAAGGGACTTTTAGAACAAAACAATGGGGTGCCGCCTCCTCCTCCAAATCTGGAAAAAACAAGGCACCCCCCCCTATGGTAAACAGTCTCAATGACTTCCCTTTGCACTTACCAAGCACTTACCTTATAGTAGCCCCTTTTGGGGGGGGGGGGGACTGGCACTTCATGCAAGCAACTGGCAACTTATAACCCAGGACAAATGGGTTTTAAAGATAGTATACCAGGGATACAGATTTCATTTCCACATGTTGCCAATCCCAAACAGATGGCCAGACTTGCCCCCAAATCAGTGGGCAGAGGCCCAGAAACAAGTAATGTCCCTCATGAACATGGGGGCTATTCAACCAGTACCAAAAGAGGAAAAGGGACAAGGTTTCTATTCAAGACTTTTCCTGGTACCCAGAAAAGACAAATCATGGCGTCCAATTCTGGACTTATCTACTCTAAACATATTTCTGGACATTCCAAAATTCAAGATGCTGACTCTTCAACAGTTACTTCCTATGCTAGGCAAAGATGCCTGGTTGGTAACTCTAGACTTAAAAGAGGCTTACCTGCATATCCCAATCAGGGAATCTTGCAGAAGATACCTCCGCTTCAAAGCAGGCTACGTGTATTACCAGTTCTCTGCACTGCCCTCTGGCTTATCTACTGCGCCCAGGGTTTTCACAAAGTGCCTGGCTCCAGTAATTGTATTTTGCAGGCAAAGAAATATTGAAATATATCCATACCTGGACGATTGTCTAATTCAGGCAGAAAACAAGGACATTCTTAAAACATCTGGTGTTTGTGAAAACAAGGACATTCTTAAAACATCTGGTGTTTGTAAAAAGGGTTCTAACCTGTCTAGGGTACACCATAAATGAAAAGAAATCAACTCGTACCCACTCAAAAACTTACACTCCTGGGTGTAAGCTTGAATACAACTGCCCAGATGACTTACCTTACCAGAGAAAAGCAAATTCATTTGGTAACTTACTTCAAAACAGGTGGCCACAAAAACCCTGCTATCTGCAAGACAAATTCTGCAAGACTTGGGGTTCATGGCCTCCTGCATTCTTCTAATTCCATATGCAAGACTGCATATGAGGAAACTTCAGTGGTACTTAAAAAGCTTATGGAGTCAATATTGTCACAGCCTGGAAACAACGATTCCTATTATACCTTGCCTGCAACTAGAGTTCCTATTGTGGGCAGAAGCCTGCCACCAAAACAAGGGACTGCCATTCACTCCACCCCCTGCCGCCCAAACCCTAACTACAGGCGCATCAGACTATGCTTGGGGGGGGGGGGGCTCATCTGGCAGGGAAGTGCATTCAGGGCAAATGGACCCCAAATCAAATGCACCTTCACATCAATCAAAAAGAGATGCTAGCTGTACAGAATGCACTGACAGCCTTCAAGGACTACCTTCATCCAGGACAATTAATAATAAAAACAGACAACACCACAGTTATGTGGTACATAAACAAGCAGGGGGGTACACACTCCTACCCCCTTTGCAGAGTAGCCATGGCATTGTGGAACACAGCCTTGACCTATCAAATACAACTGCAAGCTCAATTCCTGCCAGGAAAGCTGAATACTATGGCAGACGAACTAAGCAGAAATCTAATGGATCCACACGAATGGAAACTGGAACCACGGATTTTCAACATGTTGACACGCAAACGGTGGAGTCCAGACATAGATCTTTTTGCCTCACCACAGAACTATCAGTTGGACAAATTCTGCACAAGAACTCATCACAAAAAAGTCTGGAAAGTGGATGCTCTATCATTCAGCTGGAAAAACCTATCAGTCTATGCCTTTCCCCCTCTGCCTCTTCTCTCCAACGTTCTACTAAAAGTCAAACAGGACAAACCAAAAATATTTTGATTGCTCCAGACTGGCCTCGCCAACACTGGTACCCACTCCAGCGCAATGTGTCACACCTTCCACCATGGCACCTGCCTCAGATACCTTACTTACTGTCTCAGCAGAACAACCAAATTCTGCACACTCAGCTCCAAACTTTGAATCTTGCAGTGTGGCTCATCACCTAAATTCGTCCTTAGCATCCCCTCAGCAAACCTGTGATGGATGCATTTTTGAGGCAAGAAGGCCTAGTACTCAAAAATCTTATGCTGACAAATGGAAAAGTTTCTGTGCCTGGAATCAGTCACAAGGGATAAGCACAGCAGTGCCCAATATTCCTCAGATTTTACAATACTTAACTGAGATGCTTCACAAGGGCCTGTCTTTTTCTTCCATAAAAATCCATGCCTCAGCCATTTCAGCTCATTACAACACAGAACCTCCCCCTCTTCTCTCATCCTCTGCTAAAGCAGTATCTCAGAGGGGCCAAAAACTTAAGACCACCCAGGAGAGCTCCAACCCCTGCCTGGGACCTCAATTTTGTATTGGAAAAACTCACTCTCCCTCCTTTCGAGCCTGCTGCTTCTGCAAACTTAAAATTTCTCTCCTGGAAAACAGTTTTCCTTTTAGCAGTCACGTCAGCTAGAAGGATTTCCGAATTACAAGCTCTTATGGCAGTGGAGCCTTTTATTATTTTTCATGCAGACATGGTGTCTCTCAGGACCAATCCATCCTTCATGCCTAAGGTGGTATCCAGTGTAGCTCTTAAATCAGACCATTCATCTGCCAACTTTCTTTCCCAATCCACAGAAGATGGGGGAGCCAGACCTCTCACCAGTCGGGGACAAATTTCAACAGAATCAGGGACAAGTCAAGAAAAAATCAGGGACAATCAGGGACACTTTTTAAATATTAGTGCTATTAACTTGAAACATTGACAGAATCAGAGCATATGAATTAATACACATTTTCTGAAGTAAAAGAAGTCTATAATTCTTAATTATTGTCATTATTCATTAAGTGTAATTCACCACCTTTCCTTCAAAGGTCACTAGTTTTAGGAAGGATTAAGAGGGACAAAGCTAAAATTTGAGTCAAAATCAGGGACAGTTGAGAGGTATGGCGGGGAGCGGATTCTGCATTCATTGGATGTACACAGACAACTTAGATTTTACTTAAACAGGACAAAATATATAAGAAAATACTGGTGGCATTTGCTGCAGGGGCAGAGGGAAAGGCTATTTCAAAGCAGACTATTTCCAAATGGATAAGTCATTGTATTCATTTTTGCTACATGCACCATGGTTAAACCATCCCCCAGGGGATCAGATCTCATTCCACCAGGGCTGTATCTACTTCTACAGCCTTTCTACAGGTGTTCCTACCAGAGACATTCTAGAAGCTGCTACCTGCAGCTCAGTTCATACGTTGACCAAACATTACCATTTACCTTTCTTCTCTAAATCTAGAGCTGGTTTTGCCACTGCTGTCCTGCAGGGCCTTATAGCTGGTCCTAATGCTGTATAAATCCATCCTCCCAACCATAGCCTTGGGAATCTACCCAAATGTAATGACTGCAACAGTGAAACACAAAGAACATAGTACAGTTGTGTACATTTACCATAAATGTAGATGTTCAAGTGTATTCACTGTTGCAGTCTTGGTTATCCTCCCTCCAATCCCATTTTCCTCTTACTATACCTCCACTTTCCTTTACTATGCTTAAAAGCCTTTTTGGTGTATTTGCTTTTGTTTGGAGGTATTTTGCTGTTTTTTACTTAAATATTTGGCTCCCCATTTGGGGGGCAGCTGACATTTGGGACAAGAAAATCTGATGTAATGGCGTCGGCTGCAGGTTTTATACCCCTGATGAACTGACGTCATGGAAGAAGGGACAGCAACCAATGCAGGTCCCAAGACTTTGTTAATCAGGCCGACTGAGGGCAACCTGCCAGCAGATTACCCAAATGTAACGGCTGCAAAGTACAGTTTTGTACCTACCATAAATGTAGATGTCCGAACAGGATAGCATCTGCAGTCATAACAAATGGGTTGTCCTGTCGTCAGGCAGCCCCTCGGTCGGTTGTCCTGTCGTCAGGCAGCCCCTCGGTCGGCCGGATTCCAAAGTCTGGGTCCGGCTTCGGCTGATGTCGCATTTCACCCGACGTCATCTCTGCTGGTCTTCGGGTATAAAAGCATCAGCCGACGCCATTTTCCTCAGTGTTTCTTGCCCCAGATGCCAGTTGCCCTCTAGGAAAGCTAAATTTTGGATAAATGCCAATGTTTCCAAAATAGTAGAAGGCAAACACAAAAAATAAGCATGTATGTACATATATACAAACAAATACACCATAAGAGACTCCCCCCCAGCTAGCTATTAGGAGGGTAAATACCCTAGGAGTACCACAGAGGGGAAGGAGGGTGGGTAATCCTGACTGCAGATGCTATCCTGTTCGGACATCTACATTTATGGTAGGTACAAAACTGTACTATGTCCTTCAAGGATGCATCTACAGTCATAACAAATGGGTAGAATACCATAGCCAAACTAGGGGAGGAGGAAGAAGAATTATGGTGTAGTTAGGATCCCTTGCAATACAGCAAAGGCAAACCCTGCTCGGGATCTAGAGTATAGAAGTAAATTATAATGCTTGGCAAATGTATGCACGGAGGTCCAAGTAGCCGCCTCAATAATGTCCTTGGTTGCCACTCCTCGTAAGAAAGCTGTGGTAGTGGCTGTAGCCCTTGTAGAATGAGGTCTTATGTTCTGTGGAACTGGTTTTCCATGGTAGGAGTAACAGAATCTTATGCAATTTCCTATCCATTTGGAGATTGTCTGTTTGGAAATTGCTGTTCCTTCCCTTCCTGTTGCATAGGCTACTAAAAGCTGGTCAGTTTTTCTGTTACTTTTGGTTCAGTCCAGGTAGTAGTGTAACTGTCTATGTACATCCAAGGTATGCAGCAGCCTTTCCCCCCTGTTCTGTGGATTGGGAAAGAAGGCAGGTAGGTGGATTGCCTGGTTTAAAGACACTCTGGATACCACCTTGGGCATAAAAGTAGGATTAGTTCTCATGGACACTCTATCTTGATGGAAGATTAGGAAGGGTTGTACTGCCATTAAGGCCTGTAGTTCCGAAACCCTCCTTGCTGAAGTAATTGCCAGTAGGAAAGCAGTTTTCCATGATAGGTGTTGAAGATCTGCTGTTGCTGCTGGTTCAAATGGAGTGTCAATTTTTCTAGCACAAAGTTCAAGTCCCATGCTGGTAATGGTGGTTTCCTAGGAGGTTTTACATTCTTGATCCCTCTGAGGAATTGCCTGAGTAGAGGATGCGAAAAGACAGGTGGATCGAAGCTGTATTCTGCGGAAATAGCTGATGCATGTATCTTGATGGAGGAATAGGACAGGCCCGTATGTAGAAGCTCTGCCAAGTACTCCAGGATGTTAGCAATATCTATGTTCGAGACATCTTTTCCTCTTTCAGTACTCCAAATGACAAACCTTTTCCATTTTCCTGCATAGTTCCTTCTTGTTGAAGGTCTGCGGGCTTCAAGGATAATGTCTTTAACCCTTTGGGATAAGTCCGGGTTAGTAGCTGTTATGTGATGTTCCAGGCAGTCAGTTGCAAGGTTTTTAGGTTTGGGTGCATGATGTTGTAGTTGTTCTGAGTTAACATCAAAGGCATCAGGGTATTGGCCACATTCTCCCCTGAGACATGCTCCTGAGCAAAGGATACCAGTGTTGTCTTGGCCAATTCGAGCTATCAGAATTATCCTTGGTCGTTCCTCTTTGATTTTCAGTAGTACCTTGTGCATCAAAGGCAGAGGTGGAAATGCATATGCTGTCAGGCCTTTCCAACTGAAGGATAGAGAGTCCACCTTCCATGCTAGTGGGTGGCATGTCCTTGTGCAGAATTTTTGAGCTGGTGATTGAGTGGGGATGCGAATAGGTCTATTTGTGGCATTCCCCATTTCTTTGTGATGGCCTTGAAGATGTCCGGGTGTAGCATCCATTCGTGAGCATCCGAGGTGGTTCTGCTTAACATGTCTGCTAGGGTGTTTTCTTTTCCGGCACAAATATTGCCTGTAACTGGATGTTGTAGCTCAGAGCCATATTCCAAAGGTCCAGAGTCATTCTGCATAGGGGTATGAATGAGTGCCTCCCTGTTTGTTGATGTACCACATGACTGTGGTGTTGTCTGTCCTTATCATTAAATGGCCTTCTTTGAGGAATGGTTTGAATTTCTGGATTGCTAGTTTTACTGCCAGCAATTCTTTTTGGTTTATGTGCAGGTGCAGCTGGTCTGGAGTCCACAATCCTTGTATGCACTTGTCCAACATGTGCGCCCCAGCCTAGGTCTGAGGCGTCCGTTGTGATGGTTTGGTTTGCTTGAAAGTTGTGGAAGGGCAAGCCTGGGTTTGACTGGCATGCTTGAGCCCACCATAGGAACTCTTGTTTCAGGCATGGGATTAGTGGGATTTCAGTTTCTAAGCTGTGCCTGTGTTGAGACCATAAATTCTTTAGGTACCACTGTAGTTTTCTCATATGCAGTCTGGCATGGGGCACCAGGATTATGCATGATGCCATGAAGCCCAAGGCCTGCAGTACTTTTCTTGCTGTTAGTTTGTGCTGCTTTGTTAATGCCAAGAAGTAAAGAGGGAGTTGTGCTTGTTTTTCTGCAGTTAGGAATGCCATTTGTTTTACTGTGTCCAATTCCGCACCCAAGAATGTTCTTGTCTGGGATGGTATCAGTCTTGACTTTTTAAATTGACTGTGTATCCCAGGGCTTGTAGTAAGCAAATGACTCTTTGTAAATCTGTTGTCAGCTTGCTTTTGTTGTCCGCTTGTAACAGGCAGTCGTCCAGGTATGGATAAATTTGGATTCCTGTAGCCTGCAATGGCGATTACTGATGCCAGGCATTTTGTGAATACTCTGGGCAGTAGATAAGCCAAAGGGCAATGCTGAAAATTGATAATGCTCTGATCCTGCAAGAAATCTGAGGTATCTTCTGCAATTTGGTCGTATGGGGACGTGCAGGTATGCCTCCTTGAGATCTAGAGTTACCAGCCAACACTCCTTGCCCAGCATGGGAAGAAGTTGCTGTAGGGTCAGCATTTTGAATTTTGGTACAATGATGTATGTGTTTAAGACGGACAGGTCGAGAATAGGTCTCCAACTTTTCTCTTTTCTTGGTACTAGGAAGAGTCTGGAGTAGAATCCTTTGCCCTGTTGTGTTATTGGTACTCTTTCCACAGCTCTCATCTTTGTTAATTGAGCTATCTGCTTTAGAGCTTCTGTTTTTTGATTTGGAGGTAGGTTTGGCATTCCTCTTTTTACTGGTAAGGTGTGGAAGTGGAACCTGTAGCCTTGGTCTATGGTTTGCAAAATCCACTTGTCTTTTGTGATATAGTGCCAATTTTTCGAAAATAAGGCTAACTTTCCGCCTAAAGGTGCTGCTATTTGCTCCCTGGTAGGTGGTGACAGAGTCAAGTCACTGTGATTGTGTTGCAGTGGCAGTGGTTGTGTCTGTGCCTCTCTGGTTATTGCCCTGCCACTGGCGTCCTCTATAGGCACCTCCTCTGGATTGATTTCTGCCTCTAGAGCGTCTATTCCTGCCTCTTTGAGATTTTGAGGAGTCTGGAAAGGACCAATTTTTGGCAGGCCAGTTCCTGCTAAACCTTGGGGGCTGAACCTGTAAGAAATCCTTAACTGTTTGTACAGATTTTGCCTTCTCTTCCATTTTCTTCATTACTTGCTGAGCAGGTGTACCAAATAGACTGGCCTTATCCATAGGAGCATCTAACAGCTTTGCTTTAACATGATCCGGCAAAACCTGTTCCTTCAACCATGCATGCCTTCTTATCACTGTGCCAGTCATGGCTGATCTAAATGAAGCCTCCAGTGCATCATAGCCACATTTTAAAGAATGGTTACTAACCTGCTGAATGTTATTCACCATTTCTAACACATATTTCTTATCTAAGGAGTCATCAGAGGACAGCTTCTTAGTTAACTGATCAAGCATAAACTCTTGGTATTGGATCATGTGAAACGGACAGTTTAAAGCTCTAGCTGAGAGAGTAGCAGAGGTGTAAACTTTTTTCCCCCATCTCTCTAAGGACCTGGATTCCCTTTCAGAAGGGAGAGGGTTTTTTGCTGAGGTCGAAGCTACTCTGCCTTAGGCCCCTGGGATATAGTCTCAGGATCTGCAAGTGGGGCCTTGTATAGGTGGTGATGAGTGTCTGGCACCCTGTAAAATCTATCTGGTTTGGCAGGGGATGGAGGTAAAGTATCAGGAGCAGTGCAAACATCATTAAATGCATCATCCACAACAGGCAGAACTGGAGGTATAGCTAAGGGCCTATGTTGTGGTAAGTGCAGAAAGGTCCTAAGCCTTTTTCTTGAATCTGAGAAATCTTGTCCCTGCCATTGGAATTGTTCTCTCATGGCATGTAAGCTTTCCCCAAAGGAAAATTCCTCTGGTGGAGAGGCAGATGGAAAGGATTCTTCAGCATCGGAATCTTCATAAGTAGAAAAAGGAGCCTCTGGCTGATCTGTAATGTCTGAGTCATCCGAAGAATCATCAGAGGACACTGGCTCGGGGGGCTCTGCTCTAGGTCTCTTTTCTGGAGGCTGAGAGGCCCTGTCTGGGTGAGATTGGGATCCCCTAATTAAGGAGATTAAATCCTCTGCCAGAGTAAGCATTTGTGAACTAGAAGTGGGCCTATGTGAGGGGGTCTTAACAGGCACTGATTTAACAGTTTTGGCTGCTTTAGCCCTGGCAAAGGCCTTTATAGACATGGCTGCAGGAGGCCTAGCAGCACCACGTGCTGGGGTAGAGACATCCAAAGGGATGGTGTCTGATAATTCACTAGGAACCACAGTAGTAGGCAAAACTTCAGAGGCCGATTCAACTAAGGTAGCAGGAGCCTCAGTAGTAGTCATGGATTCGGCTGAAGATTGACCCGTTTTTTCGGTTTCGGCCGAAACCGAGCCACTCGCGGCTTGCTTAACCATGGTTTCGGCCGAAACCGCGGACCGCGAGTGTCGGTCTTTTTCTTTGCGTTTTTTAACAATTTGGGTAGTCGGAGGATCCGACGGCATAATGTACGCAAAATCTGAGCTAAAAAACTCCTCACCAAACTCCGACCGACGCCTAAGCGTTCGTCGGTTGAAGGAAGCACAGGCTCAACAGGCTGCTACGTCGTGGTCTGGGCCTAAACAAGGTAGGCAGTAAGAGTGGAAATCTTTATGAGGTATTTGTTTCCCACAAGTTAAACAAGTTATTTACTTTTTCTGACATCGGCTGAGGCAAGAAAGAGTCCCCAACGGGGTACTTAGCTTTTTAGAAGTCTTCGAAGTAGTATTCGGTAGTAGTAATCTCTGGATCTGACCGACCGGCACTTGCGAACAGCTTCTGCTTCGGGCGCCACGCGGCAAGAAAGACTGAGGGAAATGGTGTCGGCTGATGCTTTTATAC